>NC_139643.1:13456835-13499335 GCF_964638095.1 Poromitra crassiceps
GGAAACATGTCCAGACAACAATGAACTGAACCCATGGGTAAGTAAAAGTGTCACCACTTTGTGGTTGTTCAGTTATATACAGCCAGCTGGGTTTGAAAACATCATGGAAGAGATAGCCTAATGTGAATAGCCTAGTGTGAATGGAGGCTGTTAGCCACAACAACTGTGCCTTATAGGCTAACCTCAGCCAGCCAAAACAAACACCTTGTCCCGGTGGCGTTAGGACACACGTACTGTAATGTTAGGGACTAGTTGCAACAAGCTAATTGAGCTAATGCTAGCGTTAGGCATTAGTTAGCATGCTACCCAAGCAGCTTCTCTGGCTGACTGGACACATGACAACCGATCAGCAACTCTCAAAACTAAAAGGGTAACATTACTTTGGTGACCAGGGACTATTATCAGTACATTTGACTTCTAACACTAACATAATGGAAGATAGCCTGTAGTTACTGGCTGATTAGATGCAGCCATTGATAGCTTTTCACTTGTGTGTTTGCAGCTCTGGTAAGCCTGCTAGTTTTGTAAACAGTTGTCGCAACCATAAACATGAATGACACTACAAGGAATACTACTTCTCTGGAGGTTTGTCCTATTTTCCTTGAGACAGTTGGATACATTTAGAATACATGGTAACTAATTATTGATGCTGTAGTTAGCAGGTAATGTAGTTTTAGAGTGCAGGGATTGAGCCAACTTTCCCCTTTTGTGCCTCTAGTAAGCTACAACCAGTCTGACTTCCTCACCTACCAAGAGACCATCCAGGATCCTGCCGTCTGCTTAGCCGACTTTCAGTACGGTATGTTTACCAACACATTTTTATTGTACACACAAAACTTTGTAAATATGACAATTCAATATAGAAATGTTATAAAAATAATCTGTACATGAAAATCGCTAATTTGCGACATAATGATGTACACTCTTCCGTTTTCCCCCCATTCAGTCATGTCTCCTGAAGCATCAGCAGCGTCGGAGAGCGCAGCTCAGCACCCCAGCACACACCTGCAACCGAGAAATCCTCCAGCTACCTAGCTGACAAAAGATCTGTCTGTAGACTTTGAGAATAGAGTACACATACTGTCAAATATATTTTTGTAATACTTGTCTCGTATAATTTATGTGATTGATAGCCTACAGGACCACTTTACTGCTACAGTGGAACATTCCTGTGATTTTGCAGCATAGCATGGTCCTGCACAAGCATTTTGTGTGTATTTTCTATAATAAAATAATTAGATTCTGTAAGAAGTCAGTGTTACTGTTTATCTACTTGGATGTGTAATAAAGTACAACACAATTACTTTGCTCAAATTTATTGTCATGTACAGTATCCATGTTGGCCATATTTGTCAAATAATGCATGCACAGAATACACAACTGCTATACTGTAAGCTAAGCTACACCTAAGCTGTAAGGGTCCATAGTCTGATTTTGTTCATTGCATTCTGAAGTGAACATACACGCCAAGATTATCCTGAACAGGATCATCTGGCTTCTTCAGGATTCATCAGGGTTCTTCTGGCAACCTAAAGGAATGAGAACGGGTAACTTCAGAACAGTATGACATTTATTATTTTGCACAGGCAATTTAGAGTAGATGTGAGTAACGTTACTGTACAGACTATTGTAACATACAACAAACTATAAAGGTATCAACTCACGAAGTAAGAAGTTATACACGGGTTGAATGACCAAGCCTCCGTCATGCAGTTATTGACTTTCAGTTGTAAAACAGATGAGCTAGCTTTATTGCTGAATAACACTGGCATGAACAATAAGCATTATTGTTTACATGTGTCATGTCAATATTTGTATCCCTTGATGAATCTTCACATCAATTTGATGCATTTGAACGTAAATGAACGTTATATGCGTATGCCTGCTGTGGATTAGCCAGTCAGTATAGCTAGATCCACACACAGCAGCCACGCTGGCGTTTATTGCTTATTAAAAATCCCCATTATCTGCCGCCTAGACAACAGCTAACTAGTCTTCCTGGGGTCCAAATAGGCTATAGTGATAATATAATATAACGCTAGGGATAATAGCCATGACAGACACGGAAATCTGCAAGTTTACTAGCTAACGTTAGCGACACAAGCCAAAGCTAGATAAACACACCACTTACCTCACCGAAACGGGGTCCGCTCACTATGCCAACAACCCGCAGTGCGAATGGGGTCCGCTCAACTGTTCCTTTTCCTCTAAATCCGAATCTGTCAAACGGTCTCACTTTCACACACTGTTTTTTTGTGACTCAGCTCAGTGCAGCTAGCTAGCTACAGGCAGCATACAGGCACAGACGCGTGATTTCCAATCGCACATAGGTTACGCAAGCACAGACAGTAGTTGCCCAGCTCAGTCAACGTTTGCTTTGAGTGACAGATCAGGCGGCCAATCAGAGGGGCACCTCACCGGAGCGCCTCATCGGCCAATCAGGCCAAGGCCTTTGTAGAAAAAACTGACTATACTGAGCTGCAGAGGGTAAATACAAGAAAAAAATCGAGATGTCTCCAAATCCCAAACAGAATGCATGACCTTATTTTAAAGACCCCTGACAAATGTTTAAAACAGCAGAAAACTACACAATATGGGACCTTTAAATATATAAATACATAAATTAATAAAAAAAAGAAAAAAGAAAAAAGAAAAAAAGAAGCATCTGTGTCAAAGAGTAATGGTGAGTTTTCATTGGTTTCATAAAAGGTTTGATATTCATTAACACAGTCTCAGGAGGCATTTATAATTTGAATGAGATGTAAAGTTATTTCACTGAAAACACTAAAATATGGTCAATTTCAAACAGTTTGACTTCCTGTAACTCAAGTCATTATCTGACAAATTGACAGTGGATTTTGCCATGAAAAACTATTTTATTTCTTTAACGTCACACTGTCACATAATTTTAACAGTGACCCATTGTTTTAATGTCAGCAAGCAATCATCTTATTACAGTAGCGGTGATTTGGTGACAACTCAATGAAACTCTTCAAATCCAGTTTGCTCTAAATGAGTAGAATCATATTTTAAATGTGATCTTACCTGGAGACGCAACATGACAGAAGAGGAGCAGCAAAATTAACTCCATCTTAGAAGAAGACTTGAAAAGAATGAAAACGTGTCGGCCGATTGGTCCAGTCAGCAGTCAGCCTCACAGTCAAGAGCCCAGTCCTAGCCAATAGGAATTCAGAAAAGACACTGACGTCATGGGCTATTTATGCTTCAGTAGTTGATCACCCAGATCATAATCATCTAATCTTGTTCACCCAATGTCTAACACATGTTCCTATTTGTCAGGACCCTCTGCGTCACTCCTTTGGGTGAGGCTTAAATAAATAAAATAAATTAAACATTAAATGTGATTTATACGGTTGAAATGCAGACTTTGAACATGCTGGTACTTGAACTGCGGTCTCTGGCGTAAAGACATGCAGCCTTAGTGCACCCTGGTTTATTTGAATGTCACACTCCCCGTATAGCGATTTCAGAGGTTGTGGTTGGTCTACCTACCCTGCCTGTCCAAAAATGACAATTGTACCCTGTGGGGTAAAGAACTGAAGTCAATAGCCACCCTAATAAATCCTCACTGCCTGATCGGCAGATTAAACAAAGATAATATGGAAACTTAATTTTACTTCAAATTAACATAACAGAACACAACACAACACAACACAACACAACACAACACAACACAGCACAACACAGCACAGCACAACACAACACAGCACAGCACAGCACAACACAACACAACACAACACAACACAACACAGCACAGCACAGCACAACACAACACAACACAACACAACACAACACAACACAGCACAACACAACACAGCACAGCACAACACAACACAACACAACACAGCACAGCACAGCACAACACAACACAACACAACACAACACAACACAACACAGCACAGCACAGCACAACACAACACAACACAACACAACACAACACAGCACAGCACAGCACAACACAACACAACACAACACAACACAACACAACACAGCACAGCACAACACAACACAGCACAACACAACACAGCACAACACAACACAACACAACACAGCACAACACAACACAACACAACACAGCACAACACAGCACAGCACAGCACAACACAACACAACACAACACAACACAGCACAGCACAACTCAGCACAGCACAGCACAGCACAGCACAACACAACACAACACAACACAACACAGCACAACACAACACAACACAACACAGCACAGCACAACACAGCACAGCACAGCACAGCACAACACAGCACAGCACAGCACAACACAGCACAACACAACACAACACAGCACAGCACAACACAACACAGCACAACACAGCACAGCACAACACAACACAACACAACACAGCACAACACAACACAACACAACACAACACAGCACAACACAGCACAACACAACACAACACAACACAACACAGCACAGCACAACACAACACAACACAACACAGCACAGCACAGCACAGCACAACACAACACAACACAACACAACACAGCACAGCACAGCACAGCACAGCACAGCACAGCACAACACAACACAGCACAGCACAACACAGCACAGCACAGCACAGCACAGCACAGCACAGCACAACACAGCACAGCACAGCACAGCACAGCACAGAACAACACAGCACAGCACACACAGCACAACACAACACAACACAGCACAGCACAGCACAACACAGCACAACACAACACAGCACAGCACAGCACAACACAGCACAGCACAACACAACACAGCACAGCACAACACAGCACAGCACAGCACAGCACAGCACAGCACAGCACAACACAGCACAGCACAGCACAGCACAGCACAGAACAACACAGCACAGCACACACAGCACAACACAACACAACACAGCACAGCACAGCACAGCACAGCACAACACAACACAGCACAGCACAGCACAGCACAACACAACCTTGTGTTGTCCTTAATTTCTCTAAAGCAACATCACTTAACCGCAGTGTTTCCCAACCAGTGGTAGGTGTACCCCTACAACCAGTGGTACCTGTACCCCTACAACCAGTGGTACGTGTACCCCTACAACCAGTGGTACCTGTACCCCTACAACCAGTGGTACCTGTACCCCTACAACCAGTGGTAGGTGTACCCCTACAACCAGTGGTACGTGTACCCCTACAACCAGTGGTACATGTACCCCTACAACCAGTGGTACCTGTACCCCTACAACCAGTGGTACCTGTACCCCTACAACCAGTGGTACGTGTACCCCTACAACCAGTGGTACATGTACCCCTACAACCAGTGGTACCTGTACCCCTACAACCAGTGGTACCTGTACCCCTACAACCAGTGGTACATGTACCCCTACAACCAGTGGTACCTGTACCCCTACAACCAGTGGTACATGTACCCCTACAACCAGTGGTACATGTACCCCTACAACCAGTGGTACCTGTACCCCTACAACCAGTGGTACCTGTACCCCTATAGGCATACATGAGCAGCTTGCAGGGTGTACGTGGAAAATTACAATTAATTTCCAAAATGGGAATCCATGTGCAAGTAGTCCCCACTGGCAGGTGTGAACTGCTACACTGCTCTGTGAAGAGGTCAACTGTGTGCAAACCAACGAGCTAGCAAACATAGATAAATGACTTCAATCACTGCAAGAATTGTTCATTTAATAATCACTTGTGTAACAATGTAACAAATTCAAACACATTTAGGGGAATCGTCAAACACACGTGAGTGAGAGGGTATTGGCCTGGCTAAACAGCTCAAGGGGGACATAAGACTAAAAAAGGTTGGGCAACTTTTTGAGCTGCGCCCGTTAAAAACTTTACGCTGCGGTTCACAACCACTCCTCCCCCTGCTGCCCAGCCTGCAGTTTAGTTGATCGTTTTTATAGTTTTATATATAATACATTCAATCATTAATATTAGAAAAATCACTACTATTTTTCTTTCTCTTTTTTTGACAACCAGCAGGTTGAGAACCACTGCCTTCAGGTGTCACAAAGTTCAGTCCTTTGGTGTGACAGCCTGCTGCTGGGAGCGCCAATTCAGGGTAGCTGCCAAAGTTGTTTTTAGACACACACTCAAGAGAAACAGAGAAATAGATTCTGATTTTGGTATTACTCACCCAACAAAACCAGAAGAAGTTTGTCCTTAAATGCAGTTCAAGTTGACAGCTTCACAAAAATCTAAAAATGTCTAGTGAATTTACCTAAATATACACGGTACCACACATTCAAAGTTCTGCTAAAGTCCCTTCAGCAAGAATTCAAGAGAATGTTATCCTTCTCCGCAGCAGCTGTCCAAGAACGGCCACAGACAGTAGTTGCTCAGACCTTGTACAGGATGTACAAGATGTACACACAGACAAGTCCCAGGGGTATATATTCTTCATACACACACACACACACACACACACACACACACACACCCATACGCACACACGCACACACGCACACACGCACGCACGCACACACGCACACACGCACGCGCACACACACACACACACACACACACACACACACACACACACAGACACACACACACACACACACACACACACACACACAGACACACACTCTCTCTCTCTCACACACACACACACACACACACACACACGCACGCACACACACACACACACACACACACACACACACACACACACACACACACTCACACACATGTTACAAGTGCATTTTTTTTATTTTCTCTTAGTTCGTGTGTATCACCAGTCTGTGGTGATGGGGTGTGTGTGTGTGTGTGTGTGTGTGTGTGTGTGACAGTGTGTGTGTGTGTGTGTGTGTGTGTGTGTGTGTGTGTGTGTGTGTGTGTGTGTGTGTGTGTGTGTGTGTGGGTGTGTGGTGTGTGTCGGGTGGCGGGGGTGGAGGTAGAAGCACCAGGTTCATGCAACACTAGTCACGGGGCCTTGCACCATCCCATACTAATCTAGGTCAGTGGTTGTCAAAGTGTGGTCCGGGGTCCCCCAGGGGTCCTCTATTTATTCACTATACTTATATCAATAAGTAACGCAATGGCAGGATGTAGTGTATAATTAGTTTTGCTCATGGGTTTCATACACGTTCTGTAATCAAACATCTAAAAGCAAAAATCTTATCAGATTATCAGATTGGACAGAATCTTATCCAATGGGTGTCTTTGGTCTAATTTGTGTCAGTTGTCAGTGTGTTGCTGGGGTGTGAGGAAACTCAGAGTCACTTTGGAGTCGAGCCTAACTTTTAAAAGTCATATTAAGAAGGTCTCAAATACTATTAAGTTTAATTTACAAAATTTCAAACAAATTAGACCCATCCTGACTGTCGGTGCTGCTAAGACTTACCTGTACTGTATGATTCAATCTCACATTGATTACTGTTTCACAAACTGGTCTTTCACAGGTGTGACAACTCTCAAAACTATACAACAGCTACAGTATACAAGAGAGCCATAAAGGTACTCGACAAAAAGCCATACAGGTACCATCTCTGTAACATCCTGAAAAAAAAAATATATATATATATATTTTTTTTTTCCGATAATTTTAAGTGTTTCAAACAAGCATGTGTCATGTATAAAACCCTACATGGACTATGCCTGCCTCCCCTGGGGGAGTTTATAAAAAGAAAGCCTAATGGTAGTCTTGGCATAGGGCCGCCACCAGAGGGGACTGCGAGGTGCAGTTCACAAAATGTATTGTGCGTCCAGGGAGGCATCAGCTGGAACGGCCTGCCAGCCCAAATAAGAGAATGCCCAACTTTTGCGTCATTTAAAGCTCAACTCAAAAAATGGCTCATCGACAAACAAACCTGTGACCATTTCTGAATGAGCTCATATGTGTGTGTGTGTGTGTGTGTGTGTGTGTGTGTGATTTTCTGTGTCAAGTTTACATGTTGTCCGCGTGCTCGCCTATTCCCTCCACATCATCAATGAACCCCCACTGAAGAAACATGTAAGAAGACATCACCTGACCAGCGGTGCCTACTAAGAAGACATCACCTGACCAGCGGTGCCTACTAAGAAGACATCACCTGACCAGTGGTGCCTACTAAGAAGACATCACCTGACCAGTGGTGCCTACTAAGAAGTCATCACCTGACCAGTGGTGCCTACTAAGAAGACATCACCTGACCAGTGGTGCCTACTAAGAAGACATCACCTGACCAGTGGTGCCTACTAAGAAGTCATCACCTGACCAGTGGTGCCTACTAAGAAGACATCACCTGACCAGTGGTGTCTACTAAGAAGACATCACCTGACCAGTGGGGTCTACTAAGAAGACATGGCCTGACCAGTGGTGCCTACTAAAACATCACCTGACCAGTGGTGCCTACTAAAACATCACCTGACCAGTGGTGCCTACTAAAACATCACCTGACCAGCAGTGCCTACTAAGAAGACATCACCTGACCAGTGGTGCATACTAAAACATCACCTGACCAGTGGTGCCTACTAAGAAGACATCACCTGACCAGTGGTGCCTACTAAAACATCACCTGACCAGTGGTGTCTACTAAGAAGACATCACCTGACCAGTGGTGTCTACTAAGAAGACATCACCTGACCAGTGGTGCCTATACTAAAACATCACCTGACCAGTGGTGCCTACTAAAACATCACCTGACCAGTGGTGCCTACTAAAACATCACCTGACCAGCAGTGCCTACTAAGAAGACATCACCTGACCTGTGCTGTCTACTAAGAAGACATCACCTGACCAGTGGTGCCTACTAAGAAGACATCACCTGACCAGTGGTGCCTATACTAAGAAGATATCACCTGACCAGCGGTGCCACTAATAAGACATCACCTGACCAGCGGTGCCACTAATAAGACATCACCTGACCAGTGGGGTGTGTGTGTGGAGCTAGAAGCAGCAGGTACATGCACTAGTCATGGGGCCTTGCAGCATCCCATAATAGTCTAGGTCAGTGGTTCTCAAAGTGTGGTCCGGGGTCCTCCAGGGGTCTTCTATGCATTTATTATAATTAAATTCTAATCAGATTCACTGAGCTGTTACAAAACCAGGTCAGCTCATGCAGAGCTGAGAAGGGCCCATCCTAACCACAGTCCTGCACTTCCTTTAAACTGTTTAGAGAAACAGAGAAATGCAGTTATTTTTTATTGATTTGTTTAACTCATTGAGTGCCAGCCACTTTTGGAGAACGGAAGCTCCCAGTGCCAGAGTTTCAGAGCGTTTTCAGTGATTTCTCGAGGCCCACAGAATATTGTGTGATATTACTATGTAAACACCGAACACACACAAAGAACGAGGAGACCCTGTTCTATCATCTGCAAGAAAAAGTTTATTGATACCATTTTCCGTTCTTTAGTTATGAGCTGGAGAAGATAGGCTGTTTTGAGCAAAAAGACAGTTTTCAAATTATAAGCTGAGATATTCAGCCTTTTGTGAAATGCAGCATTTCAAGCACATTCACTGACTCTAGCTAATATTTCCTGATGTAGTGACGTGGTGTAGTTCTGTGCAGCCTGCGTGCCCCACCCCCTCTCCCCCCCTGAGCTGCAAACTCCTCCCCACACGCACCCAGTCTATTTTCGGAGCCTCCGTTTTTGCGCCGGGCGGCTGACGGCGGCTCCCGGGCGGATCCCAGCGCGACAAGGAAATGCCAAACAGGACTGCAGGAAAAGGTTTGGCCGTTCGGCGTCGGGTGCTGCCTTTCTGGCGGGTAATCGTGTGGAGAAACTATATGCAGACAGACAGACAGAGGCAGAGGAGCTCAGTTGTGGGCGCGGATTGACTGATGTTCGCAGCCAACTGTCAGCTGCAGACAGAGCAATCTATATGGCTCTGGCTGCAGCATGCATCGGTTTCTCTTTGATCACGGCTTTCTCCTGCAGTTTTCCGGACCTTTCTATAATCTGGAGAGCACTGTCGCCACCTAAGGGTTCTGTAAAATAGGTTAGACACATTCAATAGCTCCCATATTGTAAGAGGCGATGTAAGAGGCTTAGATCGACATCCCCCCGTCAAAAAACGCAATTGACGAACATGTTCGTCCTTGGCACTCTACGTTACTAAACGAAATGACGAACATGTTCGTCCATGGCACTCAATGAGTTAATTGAACATGGCAAACGTCCGTTGCTGCTGCTCCCAGATGATTCATTAAAACCTGTGAAACGACATTTGATGTGCTGGCTTTCTGTCACTTCAGGTTGATGTTATAAAACATGCTCTATTCTCCCCCTGGCCTTAAATTTGCATTTATGGCTTGGCACAGCGCTATTAGTCGGCGTGGTCACGCGCATTCCCTAATGGTTCCTTGAAGCTAAATGGCAGAATGCGCGGAGCTAACATTTAACCATGTCTTTAGCATAGAATTATTCACAACTGCGGAAATTGGTGATCTCCAGTAAACCAATCACATTCTTCCCTTTCAAGCTCCGATTCCACAGAGCGACTCCAGTCCGGTCAGAAAAGACCGAGAGTGAGAGAGAGCGAGAGAGGGACAGAGAGAGAGGGAGAGAGGGAGTGAGAGAGAGAGTGAGAGATGGAGTGAGAGAGAGAGTGAGAGAGAGAGAGGGACAGAGAAAGATGGAGAGAGGGAGTGAGAGAGAGAGAGAGGGACAGAGAGAGAGGGAGAGAGGGAGTGAGAGAGACAGTGAGAGAGAGAGAGGGAGAGGGACAGAGAGAGAGGGAGAGAGGGAGTGAGACAGTGAGAGAGAGAGAGGGACAGAGGGAGTGAGAGAGAGAGTGAGAGAGAGAGAGAGAGAGAGAGAGAGGGAGAGGGACAGAGAGAGAGGGAGTGAGAGCAGAAGCGTCATGCCCATTGTAACTGATTTTTGAGAGGTACATTTTATTTTTTATTTTTAATAAACATAGGCTATAATATTATAGGCTGTGTATGGTAGTTGAAACATAGTTTCAAGTTTACGTTTATGTATGTTCGTAGTTAAAACAAAAACATAAATACTGTATAGGCTACATACGCAACTTTTTTTCCCCATGCATGTATCTACCAGTCTTTGGCACAAAAAAGGTTGGGAACCCCTGCTCTAGAGGAAAGATTTCTACCTTCTGAAAAGGCAATACCATGCAGCCAAAATAAAGATTGTGTTACATTGCTTTGAAACATGTGGTCTCCCTTTTTTGTCAAGTCCATTGAGCCTGGGCAGTGGCAATGTACTTAGTCTGGTGATTATGGATCTTTCCAGGAGGCGGAGAGCAGTTTGGAAAATAGCCTTATGGTTACACCTGCTCTGTCTGTTAATTTAAAATGAGATATTCCTCTAAATCTGGCTTCCAACCGGCGCCAGAGTTCGCCCCCTCAGATTGTTGGCTTGCATGACGCCCCTGAGTGAGAGAGAGAGTGAGAGAGAGAGAGAGAGGGAGAGAGAGAGAGAGAGAGAGAGGGACAGAGAGAGAGGGAGAGAGGGAGTGAGAGAGAGAGTGAGAGAGAGAGAGAGGGAGAGAGAGAGAGAGAGAGAAGTCTGCATGCAGACAGATCTGAGAGTTGCTTTGGAATGGAGCTCGCACCGCATCGTCAATACACGTTCGCTAATAAAACTGTTTGTTTTGCTGTCAATAGTGTCTGTCAATAGTGTCTGGCAACGTGGAAATAACTAAATTTAGCTGATTGATGGATAGTTTCCCATTCAGTCCCTCCGTTTTGGCCACTTCTTCTTTTCACTTTTGGGACATGGAAGAATTGTCTCCAGCACAGCACTGTTGATGAGACGAAAGAGGGGGAATCATCGCGCTGTGTCACCACGTAGCTGCTGAATAAGACCTGGATTTTAAAACCAGCAAAATTAACCACAAAATTAACACCTGTTGGGAAGATCGCTTTAGGGGACATTCACACCAAAAGCGTTTTTGGAGCTGCCAGCACCTTTCTGCAATTCATTCTCTATATGTAAGGACGTGCTAAACATGCTCCTCTTTCAAGGAACGCACCTGGCGTTTAAACGGTGGTGGCATCTAATTTTTTTGGTGGACTGCTCTGGGCGGTTTAAAGTGCGCTGTGTTTTGTGCACAATGGAACCGCTCTCAACATGATTTTCATAGCGTTCTAACTGAAAAAAACACTTTGGGGGGGCATGGGGGGCATGGTGGTGCAGTGGTAAGCGCTGTCGCCTCACAGCTAGAAGGTCCTGGGTTCGATTCCCACCTGGGACGCTGTGAGCGCTGAAGGAATGCGTGCGTGCCCACCGCCCGGGTGGGGTCGTCAAAAGGGCCTTTCTGTGTGGAGTTTGCATGTTCTCCCCGTGCCCCCTGGGGGTTTCCTTCATAGGAACCCCACACCAAAAACATGCAATATCCTGGTTGCTGATGCGGTGCCTCCTCTGTTCGTTACGGGCGCCTGTTCGGAGGGAGGGGAACTCGTTGGAATATCATGATCCTCCCACGTGCTGTGTCCTACCGGTGAAGCTTCCCCTGTCAGGTGAAAAGAAGCGGCTGGCTAACTGCCCATGTCTCGGAGGAAGCATGCAGCCAGTTTCAGCTCTCCGCAGATCGGCAGAGGGTGGAGCAGCAACCAGGATAAATAAATTAAATTAGCACTAATGGGGGATAAAAATTGGATAAAAAAAATCAGGGGAAAAAAAAGTGCTTAGGGTGTGAACCTTAGGCTGCTATTTAAGACCAAAATGCCCATTCTGGCTTATTCTGGCACTGCATCATGCCTCTTAACACATTCACTGCCAACAGTTTTTTTTTTTCTGTAGGTAGCTTCTGCCAAGGGTTTTTTGAGGATTCTGGCTCATCTTTCAAGAGCTGAGGATTATTTTCTGCTAGGATTTTGTGAACACAAAATATCTCAAAATAACTAATAGAATGTGTGCTTTCTCTGTCTAAAAGAGTTAGTTTGTAGAGTTAGTAGTTATGTAGGCATTAGCAGTTGAATACAGCATGGTTTCAGCGTCTGAAATTGAAAGCTGAGAAAAATGCCTTTTTGTGAAATTCGATAGAACAGTCACTTTAACCATTTATTTTTGGCATCAAATACATCAGACATCTAAACAATCGTTCTGAACAGTATTTTCCTCCATAACAGCACCCGCACCCCCCTCTCCTTCAAACTCCTCCCTCCGTGGGCGTTCTCCTCCTCCCTCCTTGGCTCTGCAGCGGGTGTGTCACAAGCAAGTTTCTGCTGCCTGTCTGCTGCCTGGCGGCCCCTCGTCGGGCGAGCCTGGATGGGGCTCGCTCGTTTCTTGGGGTTTCGGTTGAGAGCTTTGATGAAGCTTTTGCGATTCTGGGCTTTATGCTGCGTTTTTCAAAGTGTGTTGCACCCAGTCTATTTTTGGAACCCCCCACCGTTGTGCGCCACCGTTGTGCGCCAGCGCGAAAGCGTTTTCGCCAAACCATTCTACAGTATGAGAATGGTTTCCTCACGCTTTTCCCTGCAGTTTTGGCTCGCTTTCTCTAGTCTGGAGAGCACTGTCGCCACTTAGTGGGTCGGTGGAATGGGTTGTACACGTTCGGTGGCTCCCATATTTTTATAGGAGACGTAAAAGGGTTTGATCCACGTCCCACCGTCAAATTTTCTTCATTGGCAGTCAACCGTTGGTTTCTGCTTGACGAGTTGACTCGTCCACGGCAGTGAACGTGTTAAGCGTAAAGCGCATTCCGGGGTGTAAAAACATGACGGTATCTTGTTTTTTTGCGTTTAAGGCCAGTTTAGCGCCTAAGGCCAGGGGGAGAATAGAGCCCCTCGATTATGTTTTTTTTTTGTATTACTCACCCAACAAAACCAGCAATAGTTTGTCCTCGAATACAGTTCAAGTTGCAGGTTCTCACAAAAATCTAATTATGTCCTATGTATATATTATTTTAATTAAAGAGAATGTTATTCTTCTCCGCTGCAGTTCTCCAAGAACGGCCACAGACAGTATTGCTCAGCCTTGTACCGGATGTACAAACACAGAGACGTCTGCAGTGGCCTGCAGAAAGCCTTCACATGGAGCTAGCTGCAGCACATTGTTTGCAATGAGCAAAAGAAGGGTGAACAATAGTGTTGCAGGCATTTTGAGATTTTGAGTGATTTGGTGACTTTCATCTCCGTATTACATCATGGTGAACAATTATTTTCATAACACAAAAGGCAAAGTATTTACTTTTATGGTTTTGGTGGAATGCCACAGATATTTAAAGCCATTTTTCTCCCGTTTTCCATTTAGACACATAACAGATTAAAATACTCATAACTTTTGATCTGAGAGAGCTATTTAAGGCAAAGAGTTTCAAATTTATGGAAATGACAAAAGACAAAAAGTGAAATTCCCACCATGTTCCTCTCTCTCTCTCTCTCTCTCTCACACACACACACACACACACGCACGGACGCACGCACACACACACACACACACACACACACACACACACACACACACACACACACACACACACACACGTTGTCTTTTTATTTTCCTCTCTCTGTTCGTGTGTATCAGAGAAAGCATGTGGTTTTATGTTCTTGCTTCCGTTGGTGGTGTTGAGGGGGAGGTGGAGCTAAGCAGCTTACAGGCAACACTCAGATGTGGAAAGTGTACTGACAGTACTTTAGTTAAAAAAAACTCAAGTACAAGTAAAATTACTAGTCCAGGAAATTAGTCAAATAAGAGTAAAAAAGTAGCCTATTCAAAAGTACTCAAAGTACCAGAGTAAAGTACATTTGTGTTAGTCTTTAAATGTTTGATATGTTAATGATTTACCCAAATACATTTCACACATCTAGCAAGTTACCACCAGTGTACTTAAGCTGTCCCTGTGTTTGTCTGTCTTGTCTTTCATACTGAACAGCTGGTTCAGATGCAGTCAGGGATGCTCAGTTTGGTGATTATCTGCTTTGCCAGACGAGCTAGAGGTGCTAGCAGCAGCAATATCACAATCACATACATCCATTTAGCTACATGGCTATCAGCAGTGTTCAATGATACTGAGATTTCTGAACTAATCTGATGATGGGATTTTTACAACTTGATCATCTATACATGTCTAATTCATTGCAGTCTTGAGCACGATCCATGCAGCAGTTTGGGGTTCTGGACCTGTTAGCGAGCAGTCCCAATGCTGCCCTGCTCTTTTCATATAGTGCGGTGTGCAAAACAAAAATCTGAATTTACTCATTTACTCAGTGTACATTTAAAAGTACTCAAGTAGAATATTTATTATAAAAATTACTCAAGTAAGAGTATAAGTATAGCATTGTAAAAATACTTAAAAAGAACAAATCCTTAAAAAACGACTCAAGTAATAGTCTCCACCTCTGGCAACACTTTAGGTCACGGGGCCTTGCAGGAGTCCCATACAGTAATAGTCTGGGTCAGTGGTTCTCAAAGAGGGGTCAGGGGACCCCCGGGGGTCCTTTATTCACTAAAATACCATTCATAAGTAGGGGAGCGAATATCCTCTCCCTCTTTTTCTTGCGTGCTTGCTATGGTGCTCGCATTGTTTGTATGCGAAAGAGTACGCTAATAATTCATATTGATGTTTTCACTGTCCATCGATGCTGAACAGTCACATGACATCTCTTGCCCCGGAAGTGAGTTTCCCATTAATTTTTTCCATAGACATTTAAAAAACCCTTATATAACAAGTTTTAAGGCTGGAACCAAGCCAACTCATGACCTACTGAACTGTGAGTGACCATAAAACATTTAACTTGGAGCAAAAACAAAAAATGTATCAGATCATTGAATCGATGCATCAATGCAGATCGATGTATCGTTCCACCCCCAGGCTCTTGCTCCGTAGCCTGGTAAACCAGCCCGTCACGTGAACTCACATTTCATTTGGTTCTCCGTGACGGTCTGGCCCCGACGCCAGTGGGGGGGTTTAGCAGAAGCGGAAGAGCGGAAGAGCCAATCAGCGACTCCGCTGGGATTGACAGCGCAAGTTGGCCAATCAGGAACGCCACTAGCACTGCACTAACAAAACAGTAATGGCCGCCTCCTTGCCTGATGGTCTCGAGGAGTCATGTCAGCGTTTGTCTAGTTTAAACAGCCATAAAGTGCAGTTATTGCAGAAATAGACTCAATAACAACAATTAAGCAAGTACAGGAGTATCGCCGCGACCGCAGAGTTTCTTGGCGGAAAATATGTTTTTGCCATTCTCCCGAGTGGATTTGGGTTTGATTGGATCCGACGCTGATTGGCTGAAGGAGTTGTCTGTCAAGGCAACTAAGCCCGCCCATGCTCCCGCCCGTGCTAAACCCCCCCCATGGCATCGGGGCCAGACCGTCACGCAGAACCAAATGAAATGTGAGTTCACGTGACGGGCTGGTTTACCAGGCTACTTGCTCTGTGCACTCAAATCACATGTTGTGTTCTCTCTTGACAGTTCATCGTGTATGAATAATGGTTCAGTATTGACACAATATTTGTTGTGCTCTGTTCACAGAACCAAAGCATTGAGATGAGACATGAAGCTGTTATCTGCACCTTCATACTGTACCTTGGCGAGAAAGAAGAGGAACTTTTTGACGAATGCCAGGTAATGCATGATTTTTTTAACACTTTAAAATATTAATTTGTTATTATTTAAAATGCTAATTAACGGTAAGAGAGGAAGGCAGACGAAGGGATGGAGGGAAGGGATGGAGATATTACACTCAGCGATGGCCCAAATGGCAGATAAAAAAAATAAAAAATCATAATGTATAATCTGGAAGAACAAACTCAATTTCAATGATTCAAATTAAGTACAATCACAAAAATTAAACGTGCTCTACGGTTACAAAGCCATAGGTGGGCCTTTTCCATTGGCCCCTTTGGCCACTTGAGCTAAACCATGTCACCCTGATTTATGTTTCCTTTACCACTTTAAATGCGCCGAGCCTTGCCCGACATGGACATGGGGCCAAAGGCACGGCTCATGTGATCAGGAAATGGTACAGTAAAATGAAGCAGATATCTGAAAGTACAAACCGAAACACACGAGACAAATTAAACATCAAACCACAGAGATTGAATTATTAGAAGCTACAAAATAACACTTGAGAGGCTTTTAAACACACCTTTCTCTCTGCTCTCTCCACTCTGGAGAGAGACAGGAGAGTTTGCTATTACAACCTATGCTGCAACACAGCTGTTTGTTTGAGGGGGAGGAGGGGGGTCGTCAAGGGTTGACTGAGGCGTTGCTTCAGCTCGCTTGCAATTTTGCAACCCGCTCGAGGTGGGTCTAGTGTGCTTTGGTCCCATTCCAGAGAAGGTCCATCTCGATCGCAGCTCGGCATGGCTTGGCACATAAAAAAATTTGTAATGGAAACTGAAATCAGCTCGACATGGCATGGCTTTACACAGCTAAAGGTGACAATGTAAAAGGCCAATTAAGGTGCAGAGGCACACGATTGGCTGAAAGCAACATGTATGCAGGGGCTACCATCTGGAATGCAGCCATCTTGTGCCATGTTCTGCAAATATTTTATGAATGCTGGCTTACTGTAAAAGCATCACAGTGTGAACTTACTGTAGATTTGACACAATTTAACATAATCTGAGCTATGTTTAATAAAGGTCATTTTTAACACTACTGTATGTGTTCATTCTGCCCTGACAATGTAATCACTTCAAATGATTCAATCACTCTATTTTGTATTTGTTTCTCAACTGATTTGTCTTCTTTTTTCTTGTCAATTGTATGAGGGGGACAGTCGCAGTGATGCCACTCAACACATCCTCAAGATCCTGGTCGTCCATGGTGCTGATCGAGAGGAGCCAGTGGATGTATCCGTCCTTCTTGAGGGCAAGGAGATGTCAGGATGCGACAGTACTGCTGTCGCCATGGCAAGTACTGTACAATCTGCTGCTGGTACGCCTCAAATCACTTCTCCATCTTGCAAAAGACTGTAACAATTCACCTGCATTGGACCCTCGTCTTGCATACAGCAGCTTGTGGACTTTCCAATGTCATGACAGACATGAATCAATAACACATGCATCTGATATAGAATGGTTGTTTTTTTGCTGTAACTGAATGTTCATTCAAGTGTCTGCTTTTCTGTAAAATGTTTCCAAAGTCAAGTCCTGGACATATTTGACCAGATCCAACACAAGTCTTTTAGAGCAGTGGTTTTCAAACGTTTTCACATCAAGGACCCCTACATGACACAAATTAGACCATGGACCACATTTGATAAGATTTTGTCCCAGGGTCCACCATCTGATACAATATTACAGAAAGTGTACGAAAATCCATGACCAAAATAGTCATACATTCTGTCATTGTATTACTTTTGGATGGAATTATAGTAAAATAATGTCTGTCGCTTTTTGATGGGGATCTTCTTAAGGACCCGTGGGGGTCCCCAGGACCCCACTTTGAGAATCACTGTTTTAGAGAGTCAGAACATTTATGGTCGCTATGATTAAGGCACTTAAAGGGGTAGTTTGGTTTGTTTGAAGTGGGGTCCTATCAGCTAGTTGCATACACTAACTGAAATAGGTACAGTGTTCTGGACGCTGAGCGCACCGTCTATCGAGACCCAGCACTCCAAGCAACAGCCTCCACAGCTCTGTCTCTAGTACACGGGGCCAATAACTAAAATGTAATTTAGCCACCTAAAACAACGCCCACCTAAACAAATCAATATCAGTGTACATGCAAGCTCTATTTTGACAATTTTCAGCACTTTACTTTACCGTCAAATAGCCCTCTTATTCGGCACTATTTCCTCCCAACCGTAGAACTACCGTTCCTCCGCTAAACACCTGCACAGAACACAGAACAGGAAGGCTTAGAAGAGAGACAAAACACTGACTTACTTTAGAGACAACAAGTCACCTGGCCTCTCACGTCTGGGACGTTTTCCCCAATTCATCCTGGGAATGGTGAAAAAGGTCTGCAGGACACCCCGGCATTTAGGCAGCATATTATGGCAGTTCCTCGTATCTCTCTTTCTGCCTGTTCACTCTCTCTCTGCAAAATTCCTCTTCTGTATATTAGTCTCTATGGTTCATAATTGTATTTGTCACCAAGGTGAATGGCATATCGTCCTCGCTATCAAAATCACTCATATTTTCGTTTGTGTATTCTATTTGTTGTCTTCACTAACAAGCCGGGAGAAATAACCCAAAATAACAGCTGATCTGCGGAGTAATCCAGCGCCGCGGCTCTGTGCAGGCGTTTAGCGGAGGAATACGGCAGTTGTACGGTTGGGAGAAAAAGTAGTACCGAATGAGAAGGCTGTTTGGCAGAAAAGTAAAGTGCTGAAAATTGTCAAAATAGAGCGTACATGTACACATATATCGATTTGTTTAGGTGGCCGTTGTTTTAGGTGGCTAAATTACGTTTTAGTTCTTGGCCCCCTGTACTAGAGAGACAGAGCTGTGGAGGATGTTGCTTCAGAGTGCTGGGTCTCGATAAACGGTGTGCTCAGCGTCCAGAACACTTTACCTATTTCAGTTAGTGTATGGAACTAGCTGATAGGACCCCACTTCAAACAAACCAAACTATCCCTTTAAGTGAATGATTTTTGAGTGGTCTTGTGTCTGCCCTGGTATGTCACCTTTTTCATTATCCATGTTTGCATCCCTGGTCAAGCTAATTCCACGGTTTTGTTGTTTCAACCATTTGGAAGGTTTTACGGAATGCACCTTAAGTAGATGTTTCCAGATGTCACATGTGATGTGAACGTTGGTGATTCATTGTTGGGAAAAAAATAAACTGTTAAATGGTATTTTAGTTGTGATTTGTGAATATTTGGTAACATTTATGGAAAACATGTAAAAACATTTACATAATAGACCCTTCTCACGGGGGCCATTTTGTGTCGAAAAGGCAGAATAAACACAGGTGCAAGCAAAACACTAATGAGGATTTCCAAATTCCAATCATGGAAGTTGGAAACCCTCATTAGTGTTTTGCTTACACCTGTGTTTACCCTGCCTTTTCGACACAAAATGGCCCCCTTGAGAAGGGTGTAATTATAGTGAGTAATTATTAAGTAATTAAAATGTCAAACAGAGAACAATACAGATGAATAAGATGTACTTGATAGTTTTAAATAACATTTACTTAAAGGTTTTAAGTAGATTTTACTTGATACTGGCAAGTGAGTTGTACTTAGTATTTCAGCACTAAAATTTACTTGAAAATCGCTGTGCAATTTCTTGCAGTGTTTTATTTAAGTAAATCTTACAAATAATTTCTTTGAGTGCAGTATTTGTTCATGGGTTTCATACTTTCTTTAATCAAACACCTAAAAGCAAAAATGGTATCTTGACACCTCGTCGTTTACAATTCTGTCTCAATTGCAAAGAGAACAAAAACCCTCATCAAGGCAAGGCAAGTTATATAGGGGAGAGAGTGGGGTGAGTTGTGCCAGTGGGGAAGTTGTGCCACCCCTTGTATCTAGAAAACCATAGAAGAAATTGGTCATGTGACCACACATTTTTGAAGAGGCATCCATTTTACTCACTCTGCAAAGAAGGGAGGCAGATGGCACAAGAGCTAAGCACATTTAAGTTCAAAAAACTGTTTTTTGCCTCTCAAAGTAACATTTTTATGATCAAGGTTTATTGATTGTTGTGTCTGAACAATTATAGACAAGCTTGAAAACATTTCACACATGTGTTAGTGTTTTAGTAAGCTACAATATGAGGCTATACTGTTAGCATGATGTTAGCTCCAAACCAGCTATATGATACAAGTTTGTTAAAATGGTGGGGATGGGGTGATTTGTGCCAAAAGCCTGGGTTAAGTTGTGCCAGTGCAATTGCAGTTGATTTAGTGAAATTTTATTTCATTTTGTTGTTAAATGTTTAAATAGACCTTGTTGAAGAATATTGCAGTATTGGCAAGTGTAGCCTGGCTCTGTGATAGTTGATTTTGTTCATTTTGAACATAATTTTTATTTCTGAAAATGTTAAATATGTAGGTCAACTGCTGCTACCGTTTAGCCTTGTTTAACCCTGTTATAGTACACTGGACTTTAGTGTTATCTTTATTTTGTCCTTTGATATAGCATTACAGTATATGAGATGAAAATGTTCTGTTTTACTTCAGTAATCAATGGCACAATTTACCCCAACGTATTCTCTCCAAAGGCACAACTTACCCCGCACCGGGGGCAAGTTGTGCCAAGAGACCACTTTTTTAAGAATAGCCATATTTTTTTAACAGTTTATTTAAGATCCAAAGGGCGTGTTCCCAGTGGTGCACAACATCCTGAAATATATTTACATATTGTAGTTGGAGGCATTACTGTCATGCCCTCACTTTAAAGACACCTCAAGTAAAAAGTGGCACAACTCACCCCACTCTCCCCTACATATCTATCTATCTGTCTATCTATCTATCTATCTATCTATCTATCTATCTATCTATCTATCTATCTATCTATCTATCTATCTGTCTATTTATATTTATCTATATATCTACTGTATCTATCTATCTATCTATCTATCTATCTATCTATCTATCTATCTATCTATATATCTATCTACAGTATCTATCTATCTATCTATCTATCTATCTATCTATCAATCTCTATCTATCTATCTATCTATCTATCTATCTATCTATCTATCTATCTATCTATATACAAATGCTTTACATAAAACATTAAAAGCATTGAGACAAAGAGAAAAAGATAAAATTCACATAAAATAACAAAAGAGATGCTATTAAAAGTATCTAATCATGTAAAACAGAAAGACACCCACCACCACTCCAAAGATAATATTGTGTGTGTGTGCGTGCGCACGCACGTGCACACCCCAAAATATAATAAATGACAGGAACAGTTCACAACATTGGATTTTAAAATAAACATTATTCAGTAAAACATCTACACACAATATCTGGGTATTGTACTTTTCTAACGAAGAACAAAAGCGGTTCACCAAATACAAAACTTTAAAAAAGAAAAACTCTAAATGAAAAGTTTACATACTCTGAACTGTACATGCAGATTGGAGATAATTTTGCACATCATTATATAGATGAACGACTTTATATGACAGAGCAGAGCACTGAGCCACAGCAGCCTCAAAAAGAACTGAACTGAACAAAACAAACTCATTATAACATTTATAAACTCGCAAAAAATATATTGTTCATGAATTAACAAACCAAAATGCTGTGTCTGTCACATAGACCGTAGAATAAATATGGACGTAGCTATTGTGACTTCACCCATTGGTTTTTGGAACTCTTTTTTAAAGCACTGAGGTTGACATTTTCATAGTCGCCATCTTTATTATTTGGAGCCAGAAGTGATGTGAATTTGCATGAGAAGGGCTATTGATTTATGATCGGAGAGCTGCGCAAAATCGCTTTGACAGGCTACCTGCTTTATTGTCTATTTTACTCTAAATTAGACCATACCGTAATTTACAAAATGAACATCATGCTGTGTTGAAGAAGACTTGAAATTAGTGATTGAGATCAAAAACTGAGGCCATAAATCAAGTGAGAAGTAGGGACATTTGCCCATTGACTTCTATACAATCTGACTCCATTTTGCAGACTGTTGAGTTTAAGACACTTCATTGGCTTCAGTTTTCACGACTGGAGCTACCCCCTTGGTCTCTCAGCATGCTACAGGAAGTGTCACTCTGTTAGTTCCCTGATCATAATCCCTCACAACAAACGCTGTGCAGAAACAGCTGTAGCAGCATCAGTGCTCTGCTGACGTAGCTCCTCCTACAGAGGAGGGTTTACCTGTACGTCATGCTGCTGCCTGTTCTGACTGACACTCAGTTAGCAAACAACTACCTGCCTTTAATAGTAGCAACAATACAGTATGGAGGCAGGGTCACGCACTAATGCAGAAAAAATATCCAAGAAACAACCAGAAATATTCATCTTTGGCAGGTAAATCAATGCACATTTTAACAATTTGATTTCCCCAGCAATTTTCTGACAGATCCTATGACTTCAAATCTCAACTATTATTGTGAACTTTTGTTGCAAATTCCAAAGAAAATGGCTGTAATTTATCTAGATGCCTCTGTAATTTAATGGAGTTCACCATCCTCTTCTCATCTCCGCTGACTGTCTGTCAAGATATATTAACAGATGGACAACAAGCAGTTATTATTGTTTACACTCTAGTCTGTACTCTATTTCATTTCATATTGTATGGGATATTCATTTCTGGATCAAAAGATAACATTTCGATCTAGAATGATGCAATCTTCTTTTTTGTCCATCAGATTAAGGATTAAAAACTCAACGCCAACTGTTTAATGAAACTGTAACACTGAGAGTGAAAATGTTGTTAGAACGACTCTTTGAATCCTCATCAGCAGCTCATGTGAATTACACCTCTAAAATGGTGTGTTTTAGTCTAAAGGCAATCAAAGATTTAGTAAAGATAGAGTATCTGCATAATATAGCTGTAAGTATTACATGTATGCCAGTAAAGCAGTTATGCACATCTGCAGAGAATAGTTGATGATGAATACTCACTGTGATCAGGTACGAGCAGCTTTGGCAGATGACGTCTCCAAAGCTACAGAAGAAGAAGAGAAAAAAGAGAGAAAACGGCAATATTATAAGAAACATAATGATCCACTACTAACGGCGGGTTTACACATACGCCTAGAGCGACGCTTTAAGCAACGCCTAAGCAACGCATAAAATTTAGGCGTCCTTGTTAACAGATGAGAGCGTTCACACATACCGCTGCCACGCTGCGCTGAAGCCACGCTCGCGCTGCGCCTACGCTGCGCTGCATTTATCGTTTAGGCGTCTGTTCTATTTTTCAGCGTCTAGGCGCGCTGAACTGTCAAGCTGGCTGTTGTTTCTGACGGACTTGGGCCATATTTTCTACCGAGTTTGCCCAAAAGGGAGGGTGGAGCGCGAATTAACGAGTGCATAGTAGGAGAGCTGTCCTTCATGTGTTCCTCTATTAACGTCTTTTCTGTCAGATGTATATATACCCCCCCTGTCTCAATGCATGTATCACTCATGGTGTTGAGATGACTCATAGTCACATGATTACCCGAGGGAAAATAACAATTACAGCCGGCCAGGAAATAGACAGACTTCGTCACTTGCACATTGCAATAAAAAAGAGGACTCACCCATGCTATAAATCAGATCTGAAAAGTGTAAAAAACCGCTGCTCATGTGATCAGCCTAGCGCAGAGCGGGGCTTCAGTGGCGCCCTGTGTGAACGCAAATAGGCGCCTAGCGTGCATGAAGCAATGCCTATATGCCTAGGCGTCGCTTAAAGCGTAGCTTTAAGCGTCGCTCTAGGCGTATGTGTAAACCCGCCGTAATGTCTGGCCTCTGCTTTGTCTTAAGTGCAATCCATGCATCAACAGATACTGTATGTGACCTGCTCTGACAAAATCAGTCACATGTAGCAGGGGCCCGTTAGAAAATATTGATTTTGGCTGTTTTGGGGTTTCATCAGATTGTAGTAAAATAAACCATATGGCTTTCATTCTGTGTAAAGATTATTATGAAATTTGAATGATAAATGTAGTTTTGGAGCTTATAAAGTTAGGGTGACAAGCAGAACAAGCTTACTTTGTCAAACTTTGAGGCCGTTTTTCTCAAAAACATAGTTTGGAAACAGTCATGACATAAAGCCTAAAGCGGTGTATCTCACTCAATTTCTAGACTACAAAGATAATGTTGATATCACCAGAAAGCGTACAGTCTCCTTTTTCCAACAGTGTATACAACTCAAAATGTGTTTTAGGGGTCAATGTGACTGATTTTTATCAGAGCAGGTCACAATATTATAATATTACATTACAGTACTGATGGTTGCAAGGTTGCAAGGGAGAAAACGTACTTTTAGCAAGTGTGTGCCCTGAAATACAGACAATGGTACATTATTACTCAATGGTATGATTGAAGATTGATGAAATGAAACATAAAGAGAAAGTTATGTCAAGCACTCAGGGGTGATTCTAGGAGCAGGGGCCAGTTGCACAAAGCACCTTAAGTTAAGATTTTCCTTAAAGTCCGACTTAAGGTGTTCATAAAATAGAATCGGCTGCACAGAACACCCAACTAAATATTGTGCTTACGTTTTCCTTAAAATGTTTAACCTTAAGGAGAAGATTTAATGGTGTTTTGTGCAACCAATAACACCTTAACTCAGACTCTTAAGGGAAATCTTAACTTAAGGTGCTTTGTGCAACCGGCCGCAGACCGATGGGGGCTCAGACCCTGATGAGAATGTGACATGCATACAGTGCCTTGCAAAAGTATTCTCTCTCTCTATCTGCCTCTGTGTGATGTCAAACCACAGTAATAGCGAGCACACTCACCAAACATTAAAAAACTCAGGTGAAAGGCACAGAATATGACTTAAAGAAGAGAACAGCCAGCACACTTGAATGTCCTTTCAAAGGTTTAATCCATCATCTGGTCAAAGTCAGCTACAACGGAACAAACAGGCCTTCTTCAGCGTGCTGCTAAATAAATGTGTTATAATGTGTTGTGATTATTGTTAGAAAGCATTATGCATATGAGTGCTTGTAACTATTATACAGTGCTATGAGCACATCTTAATGCATTATAAGTATTTGGATAAATGCATTATAGACAAGGGCGTCATAGAAAGTGTTACAAAATGTAGAGTGGTAGAAAAGTCTTCATCACTCACCATCATTGTTGCTTCTCCAGATGCAGACTGAGACTCTAGCGCTGCAGGTGGCCAGGAGCAGAACTCCTACCACTCCCATGACAAGATCAGTACTGATCCCTGAAGGAGAACATGGAACCAGAACAGAGCGTTCACACTTTGTCACATGACACTGGATGGATCAGATTATGTCTATTTGTTCCACTTTAGTATTTTAAGTAGAGAGAGGAGGTCATGTGACTCAGACAAACCACACAGACAGACACACACATGCACGTACGCACGCACACGCACGCACGCACGCACGCACGCATGCACGCACACACACACACACACACACACACACACACACACACACACACACACACACACACACAAACACGGTCCTCCAAGTTAGATTGATTGGTTTTATGTTACTTCAGCACCTGGTGACCTTTAGAGTTGTCATTGTTGTGACTTTCTGCCTTTATTCATTCTATCGATTTTGTAGGTTTGTGTATTATTCTATAGCATTCTATAGATTTTGTAGGTTTGTGTATTATTTTATAGCTTATTATTCTATAGCATTCTATAGATTTGGTAGGTTTGTGTATTATTATATAGCTTATTATTCTATAGCACTCTATAGATTTTGTAGGTTGGTTTGTGTTTAGTCTTACTCTGCAGTTGGATGATTTCTTTCTGTGTCATGTGTCAGTTTGTGTGAAGAGCTCTTGTGGTTCCCTGCCACCTACATCCTGTTACATGAAACACCCAGGGCCCTATCGTCTTCTTCGTGTGTGATCACCACCTGCATCGCTGTCCTGCATGTGGGTCCTCAGTAACTCAGTAACTTATAATCACATTATAATGTATTATAAAATGATACTATGAGAATTATAACTAACACTATAATAAACACTATGATCCTGTGTGTGTGTGTGTGTGTGTGTGTGCGCGTGCGTGTGCGTGCATGTTGTACAGTGTGTGTGTGTGTGTGTGTGTGTGTGTCTGTGGGTGTGTGTGTGTGTGTGCTTGTTCATATTCACTGTCATGTTTCTGTACATTAGAAACAGAAGAGACAGATGAACATTGTTGTGTTGATGAAACTACATCAGGTCATGTGACTCTACCTGTTCTCTGCGGAGTGCTCTTCCCATAGGACACAAACTCCTTCAGGTCATCAATGCAGGTCTGAGAGAAAAACTCCTTCTCCTTTGCTAACAGAGCTTTGTTATTATTCAAGATCTCTGTGTAACTGACAGCCTGTGGTTTAGCAGCGATCAATTTCCATGTCTTCATATCAGATACCACCAGACAGTCTTCTCCATCATAACCGTACTGATTAAAACCATTAACTTCTGGCCATTCTATCACATGGCCACTACAGAGATGTGTGAGATCACCTTCATTTTATGAATGAACCTGATGAAGCACATCTGTGAAACATGATGTTCTGACATCTGTTGCCAATAAATTATGTATGTTTGAAAGTCAGTCTTCCTGCAGATATGTGGAGTGTGCGGTCTCCCTATACAGTATACATCTATTTCACATCCCACCCAAATCAGCCATTTTGTGTCAAAAAGGCAGGAAGTAAAACAGGTGCAAGCAAGACATTGATTAGAGCCCTGGGACTGGTTGATTTGGTTGGGATGTGAAATAGGCTAATGGACTTATCCCGACGAGTTTGTTTTTTATCCAGAATAGAATACTACTTTATTATTCCCCCTCCCTCTTTTTAGAACAAAAGAGAATAATACGGTATGTGCTAATAAATAAGAGCTTATTTCCAACTTAAAATATGATGTTTTACTCACCCAGAGAACTTTGGTTTCATTCTGATCCCCAAAAAAGATATTCAGGTCCGAGTAGAGTCCTGGAACTGGCCAAAACGGACGAACGGGGCATACGTAGTACACACTGCAAATAGCGTATTTTCTGCAATGTAGCGGTTCATAATATCGTCATAATATCTCTCGTCCATAAACGTGAAGGTGAATCTGTCTAGTCTCCTCCGGGGCAGCTTCGGGCAGCCTCAGTTTCCACATCCAGGGTCTGTGAATCCAACTCTCGCCCCAAGTCCCGCTGAAGTCTCCTGAGTTTCATGCTGACTCGTTTGTCTACCTGGCTATTGTCTACCAGGAATCATTGCGCACCAGGGCCATTTTCCCGCGACTATCGACTTGTTTACAACAATGGATGAAGAGCTAATCGAAATTGAAGAGCGGACGAGGAGAGAGAGAGAGGAACAACAGGCCAGGGACGAACAAGCGCTGCACGGCTGAGAACAGAGGAGGAATCTGCCTCTGTTGGATTCACAGACCCGGGATAAGGAAACCGAAGCTGCCCAAGCTGCCCGAGGCAGCCCAGAGGAGACTAGATGGATTCACGTTCATTTATGGATGAGATATTATGAGGATATGAACCGCTACATTGCAGAAAATATGTTATTTGCAGTGTGTACCACGTATGCCCCGTTCGTCCGTTTTGGCCAGTTCCAGGACTCTACTTGGACCTGAACATCTTTTTTGACGATCAGAATGAAGCCAAAGTTCTCTGGGTGAGTAAAACATCATATTTTAAGATGGAAATAATTATCCGGGGTGTAAAAAACAGGAATTATCCTTTAACTCTATGGGACTATTCACACCAATTCAGAAAAAAATTGCACAGGAAATTTTTATTTGAGTGTGAGTAGTCCCTTAGAGATATGTTTTGTTTGTTTGTTTGTTTGTTTGTTTGTTTGTTTGTTTGTTTGTTTGTTTGTTTGTTTGTTTTTCATCACCATGCAATTTATTCGCACCGATTATTCACTTTTGGTCTGAAAAGACCTTAAAACTGGCCCTGCTCAGGGTAGTCTATGTTTGGTTCTGATCCATGGTAGCTGGAGTGAGGCCCTGGTAGGTGGAGTCTGGCTGCATAGAGTCTGTTTGGTCTTGGTCCATGGTGACTGGATTGAGGCCCTGGTAGGTGGAGTCTGGCTGGGATATGGAGGCTGGAGGATAGTTGGCATAGATGACATTCTGTAAAAAATAATAAAATATCAAAGGAGAATTTATTTATTTTTTAACCTGGAGCCCTCTCCTCACATTAATTATCTGACGACTCACCCAATGTTCTCCGCAGCGTTTTTGTCCGTCTTAGGCGTTGTTTTGAGATCAATAGTGTGCAAGCCAGTTCTAGAATGGAGCTCCGTGGGGGCCACGTATAGCAGCGTGCTTTTCATCCATCTAAATAGACAGTTTTATTCCCGTTTTCGACCTATATCGTCATAATCCGATCCCTAAAGAACCAGACTGCTATTCTCCCCCGGGCCCTCCCGGTGGACACATCTCAGGAAGCCCTTTGAGTTGTGTGTAACGTCAGCTCCGCTAGGCCGGAGGCGGGGGTTTAGCGAAGCCGCGGTCTTGCCTGGTGAGTTGCCACCGGGGAAGTGGCTTCACTTCTCCCCCTAGCGTGACTCCCGTCCCCCGCGCAGCGCATGCATGTGCGTTTGAGTAACAACAAAGTGATATCCATTCTCCTGGCCGATTGTCACATTTGCCCATGTACACTGTAGTGTAGGTCATTTAGAGGCACCAGTATTCCAGTTGAAAAGTTCTGTGTATGGATTTAATTTTAATGTATACGTTATAGCCTACTTGGGCTATGGGTGGAGGGCAGATATGCGGTCGCTATGACGACCAGGTGTGGGCGGAGGTGAGTAAACTTGCTATGGAAACAGAGTCTATATCAAGTAGAGACGAGTAAGACCAGGAGCCTGTACTACGAATGTTGTATAAGAAGATCCAGGATCTGTCCCTTGATCTGGTTTGTCTAATCGAACCAGATCAGCTCGATTGTAGTTAACTTGTACTACGAAGCTCGTTTGCCACTTTAGTGGAACCAGGTTTTTCTAATCGAGCTCTAGGCTCGTGCACATGAAAATGCCCGTGCACATCAGCTCGTGCACATAAAAAGGGCGTTCTCTCCGACGTCTGACCAATCACAACATGGAGACGCCAAACACGTCATCGGCTGCGTCTGACTGGCAGCAGCAGCAGCAGCAGCAGAGCCGCATATTTCTCGCTTGAGGAGCAAACACTCATATTCACGAAATATGAGGTTTTTAAACATCTAATAAAAACAAAGGGCAACACTGTTGCACATAATAAGCGGCGAAAGGAGGGCTGGCAAAAAATTGCAGATTGTCTAAATGCATAAGTTATTCAGCTTGCTTGATTTCGCCACCAAAGCGCCAGACATGCCTATTTCCTCATTGAATGAATCCGCAAATAAAAATCTGCATTGAATATTATTAGTCTGTTCCCGAATGACTGTCTAAAGTGACCACTTTTATCCACACCAGTAATTTCTTTGAAGAGCGGTTTCGTAGGCTATCTACAGTCTTTTGTGGAAGCAATGTGTAATCTATCTCAGTCCAAAATCCGTATGTATAGACCATTTAGGCTCAATGAATAATAATGATCTCATGATGTGTTTGGTCATTTACTCGCACTGAATAATTCCTATAGGCTAATCAATAAAAAAAAGAATGATAATAAAATAAAATAAATGCTTCTGAACTGAATTGACACGGTATGTGCGGGCATAGATTTCATTTATAAAAAATAGCCTATTTCGTGGTCACATATAGGCTATAGGCTATAATGATGCTGGAAATATGAAGTTCAATCACATCATACAGGCCAAAAGCAACACAGTTGCAGCTGCAAAATGCAGGAGTAGCCTAGATATGAATCATCTTATGGGATCGCCTGTGTGCAGGTGATCCCATATTAAATTGCTTAGATGTAGTAGGCTATTCTAGCATGTAGGCTATGACCATTTCAATTCCAACCCAACGTCAGTCTCAGCTCCGTTGCGCACACGGCACCGTGCGCTTTGGATACATTTATGTAACCTTTTTATGCCGGTTTAGTGATATTTCTCCACTCACTATTCAGCTGCAATCGATCGGCGTGGTCAAACAACGTATCTAGGCTACTTGAGAGCACAAAAATTAATATATAAAAACATATTCCAAAGTGGTAAGTAGGGCTTAATTAAAATGTAGCCTACAACAAGTGCAAGGCTTTAGTCCTCCTTGATTAATTCAAAATTACAATTGGTGCTCCTTCCTTGATGGGAAACTAGTCCAGAAAGGGGTTGGCCATTTTTCCAAACTGCTGATTCAATTGGTTCGTGGGCGGTGTATCTAAGGTCTAATCTTATCCTTGCAACTTAACCTGCTGTGGACCAGGTTAAGTGTGAAGCATAAGTTGCTATGGAAATATATGTCGGTAAGAAGTTAACTTGCTTTATACCATGGTCTGGGTGAATACTCGATTCTGATTGGCTGCAAGGTGTCCATTATTTTGTGATATTGTACAGTGATAATGGACACCTAGCTAAATGGTCTGTTCACCGTTCATATCAATGCGCCATAGTTTCACAGTGGTATCAAGAGAGCTGTTTGAGCTCTATACCCCCGTTAAGGGTTAATATGACAATTTTGGATGTTGAGAAAAAAATTGACTCGGTCAAAGTAAGTATTTAAATCACCCCTGTGTGCTCAGTTTATCAAAAATAACTCTTATTTACAATTTTGATTTTCGTTTCGGAGATTTTTAACCTCGCGTCACCAGGCTCTTCTCGGCGACAAAGAGGAGATTTCCCTCGGCTCGTGCACGAGCGGGGGCGAGCCCTTTGAGAGAGAGAGAGAGAGAGAGAGAGAGAGAGAGAGAGAGAGAGAGAGAGAGAGAGAGAGAGAGCTGCATTTCACCACATACAGCACACGCAGTGCGAGCCCCCGCTGCACTGTTTCACTTCCTGAACCTGAAAACTCTTGATCACCCTGTGATAAAGAGGAGATTTCCCTCGGCTCGTGCACGAGCGGGGGCGAGCCCGGCCTTTGACACAGAGAGAGAGAGAGAGAGAGTTCTCTCTGCATGTCACCACATACAGCCCCCGCTGCTCTGTGTTACTTCCTGAAACTCTTCGCTCTTAAATGTTAATATACTTGGCCAATACGTATCTATCATACAAAATAAAGCAAGCAGCCAAATGGTAATGTCTTCATTTAATGTAGAAAGCAAAACATCGTTAAACCCGCATTCCTGTGATAAAGTTAACGTTTGAGTCGGCTTTAAAACGGAGGGTGGTGGAAGGGTGCCATGGCACGAGTCTGATACCTCACGAGTCCGACACCTCACGAGTCCGAAAAAAGAGGCATTGGACAGGGGATCATGTCTATGTTCCCCGGGTTCTATGTTCCCCGGGTTCTATATTCCCCGTTTTTCACTAACCCTAAACCTAACCTCCCCCAGACCCTAACCCAAAACCTAACCTCTCCCACCCCCACGCCTAAACCTAACCTCCCCCAGACCCTAACCCAAATTCGGTCTCGTGAGGTGTCGGACTAGGGAGCAGTCCCCGGTGGAAGTGGGAGGGACTATTTTATTTCGTGGAAGACTGATTTACAGTATGAATAACAGACATTTAGCCATTTAGATTGACTGGTCTTATTGTTTTGTTGGCAAGTGACCATGGTATAAGCGGGTTAATGCACTTCGAGGTGTACATTATCACTTTTTAAGGGACTTTGCGGAGGCAACCTCTTCACGCCTCTCGCGTCGTCCCTTAAAAAGTGATAATGTACACCTCGTCGTGCATTAACCCTTACTTGTAGTACGGCTAAACCAGGTTTAAACCTGAAGTTACCTCGCTAAACCACTAATCTTGCTTTGTAGTACAGGCCCCAGGTCGAATAGAGCTGTACTGTGCTGTTATGTGGTGGAAATGAGCCATAACATGGGGTGGGATTTATGAGCTATACTGCACCCAGCCACCAGAGGGCAATCGAGATGTCTTCACTTTTTGGCAGCTGACATGACGTCCATATATATTATAGCTATACCGTCAATGGTGGAAACTAACTATGAGAATAAATAGAGATAGAAAGAGTTAAAGTAACTCACCTGCAGGTTTATGGAGTCTGACCTGGTGTTTGAACCTGTGGAACAGTCAGTAAAGTTTTTTATTCGTGTGTTTGTGTGTGTGTGTGTGTGTGTGTGTGTGTGTGTGAATTGTAGTAGTGTTGATGTAGCCTACCGAAGGAGAGACAGGGTGAAGGTAACTCACCATCACGTTCCCTCTTTGTCTTCCATTTGTAGATCAGCAGCAGACTGACAGGCAGCAGCGTAAGAAGAACTACCACAGTCACAGTCACAGAAACAGCCACAACCAGGAAGCGACCTGGGCGAGAGACTTAGAGGGAGAGTGGGGAAGAAGGGAGAGAGAGAGAAGCAGGGGGTGGAGGGTGAAAAAGATGAAGGGAATTCACCTTATGTTCAGACCTTACAGTGGGCCAAATTCTTCCGGGTCCGTCTAACACTTCCGGCGGTCACGGCGCCAAATATGAAAGAACGTCATGAAGAAGAGAGTCGTTTTTGTAGTGGACAGCGCAGGGTGTAAAACACAGAACGTAGCCTACTACTTTGAGCTCGGTACACAGCAAGCAAGCGGAGTATCCACTGTTAGCCAGGTCAGATAACGTTATCATCGACAATGACGAGCACTTTCTTGTAAAACATACCTGGACTCCAACAAAGAAAGTTTCGGATGGTTTTCTCTCCTCCGAGGCAGCGCGAGCCATTAACGTTAATAAAGACCCGCAGACGTTAACGTAATTCCCTGGAATGCGAGACTTAACGAGCCAGTTACATGGCGTTGCATTCTTAGACATTGCCATTTGCTTTTATTTGGTATGTTACATACAATTGGCTAAATTATTAGTTAACTCATTGAGTGCCAGCCACTTTTGGAGAACGACGCTCCCAGTGCCAGAGTTTCAGAGCGTTTTCAGTGATTTCTCAAGGCCCACAGAAGATTGTGTGATATTACTATGTAAACACCGAACACGCAAAAAGAACAAGGAGACTCTATTGTATCATCAGCAAAAAAAAGTTTATTGATACCATTTTCCGTTCTTTAGTTATGAGCCGGAGAAGATAGGTTGTTTTCAGCGTTTTCAGGCATTTCAAATTATAAGCTGAGATATTCCGCCTTTTGTGAAATGAAGCATTTCAAGCACATTCACTGACTGTGCTACTGTGTAGCAGTTAACAGGTACACTGTCTACATAAAGAACAGCATGCACATTATGCATAACAGCCACATCACATGTTCTACCTTGAAACGCAGCTACCTAAAACAAGAGAGCCAAAACAATGTGTGATCAAGCATCTGGGAAAGAAACAATTTAGGCAAGGCAAAGTACAACAAAGTACAAGTCATCCATTCCTTTTTTTTTTCTTTTTTTTTACTGTCCCAGAGCAAAACAGTCCACAGTGTGTGTGTATAGAACAGTCCATGTCAAAAGTCCATGTCTATGTGGTGTAGTCTCTGTGGAAAGAGTTGGGTTTTGACACTCGCCCTGAGCGAGTGACGACAAGAGGTGCTCCAGCCTGCATCACTCCTGGCTCAGCAGCGTCAGGCGGGGGGTCCGGTGGGGTTGTGATGGCAGTAGGCGGGTCCTCTACTTCAGAGGAGGGGTCGTAATTCTTGGGTGTCTGGAGAAGATGGCGTCTGTTTCTTATGTACGTAGCGTCCCCAGCCTGGACCTGGTAGCTGTTGGGTTGTGGTGCTCCTCCTAGCACCATCGCCAGCCTGTCGTGGCCTCTTGCTGTTTGCATTCTCACTGTTTGCCCTGTGTTTAGGGGAGGCAGCGGCCTGGCTGATTTGTCGTAGTGAGCCTTTCCTCTCTGTCTGGCCCGTGACAGTGCCACCTGCACCTGTGTCTGCGCCTCGGGCACATACATGGCCTTGGTCATGGGAATGCACGTCTTTGTGCGGCGAGAGAGAAGGCGTTGAGCCAGCGATGGCAGCCCATCCCTTGGTGTGTTGCGGCGGTTGAGGAGAGCTGCGTCGATGTCTGTGCCGTCACGTGCACATTTCTCCAGCATGTGTTTGGCAGAGCGCACAGCCCTCTCAGCGAGCCCATTTGACTGGGGGTAGTGAGGGCTGCTGGTGATGTGTCGAAAGTCCCACTCCCGAGCAAACTCCTGGAACTCCCTGCTCATAAATGACGCAGCATTGTCAGTCATCAGTTCTTGTGGTGCTCCGTGGGTGGCAAAGTGGCGTTTCAACTTGCTTATCAGCACTGCACTGGTTGTGTTGGGGAGCCGGTCTATCTCAAACCAGCCTGAGTACCAATCAACGAGCACCAGATGTTCTTTCCCCTCCCACTCGAAAACATCCGCAGCGGTAAGGGCCCATGGCAGATCAGGAACCTCGTGGAGTCGAAGGGGCTCCCTTGCCTGGTGTGGCTTGAGAGCGTTGCAGGGGGCACACCTGGAGACCTCTCTTTCAATATCACTGTGGATGTTGGGCCAGAACATAGTCTCCCTGGCCCTGCGCCTCGTGGCTTCAAGGCCGGGGTGGCCCTGGTGCAGCTGCTTCACGTAGTAGTGCTGCAGTGAGTGGGGAATGATGAATCGCTGACCGCGGAGCAGCAAGCCATCGTTAGTTGTGAGCTCATCTCTCATGGCGTAGAAGGGCCGCAGGTCATGTGGCAGCTCCTTCGACGAGCCGGGCCAGCCCGCAGCGATGACCTCAGAGAGACGCCTGCAGACCGGGTCGGCCAGGGACTGGCGTCTCAGCTCCTCGACTCTCTGCGAGGAGAGAACCTCCACCACCATAACATCATATTCCTCTGTGGCGTCGCTGTCAGACTGGTCGGTGGAGGGCAGATATGCACGTGAGAGGGCGTCCGCGACGTAGAGCTCCTTGCCTCTCTTGTACTGTAGATGACATTGAGGTTGTAGCGCTGGAGATGGAGCATCATCCTCTGGAGGCGCGCTGAGGCTGTGTGCAGCGGCTTCCTCAGGATGGTGATGAGGGGCTGATGGTCCGTCTCGACAGTCACGGGCCATGGAATTTCTTGCAGGCATAGACGAGGGCCAGTAGCTCTTTCTCGATTTGGGCGTAGCGTGATTCAGTTTCTGTTAGGGCCCTCGAGGCGAATGCCACAGGTCTGTCATTCTGTAGGCAGACCGCACCCAGACCATGTTGGGACGCATCTGCTGATAGCACAACCGGCTGGTGCACATCAAAGTACCGCAGCACTGGGGGGCTGGTGATGAGCTCCTTGAGTCTGTTGAATGCTGCTGTGTGGTGCTCCTGCCAGCTCCAGTCTGCATCCTGCGGCAGGAGTTGGCGTAGGCGTGCCGTAGCCTCACTGTAGCTAGGAATGAACTTGGACACGTAGTTTGTCAAACCCAGGAACCTCTGCAGTCCCTGCTTGTCCTCCGGGGGCGCCATCAGACGGATCGCCGCTGTCTTGTCGGGATTGGGCTTGACGCCTTGGCCAGTGAGTAGGTGGCCCACATATGAGACCTCCGACACACGGAAGCGGCACTTATCAGGATTCAGCTTGAGATTGACAGCTCTTATTCTGTTCATGACCTGACGGAGGCGCGCGTCATGCTCTTCTCTTGTGCGGCCCCAAACCAAAATGTTGTCAACGACTATCGCACATGGCTGCCCTTCAAAGAGCTGCTCCATGCACCTCTGAAAAACCTCACTGCCGGTGGAGATCCCGTAGGGCATCCGTAAGAAGGCATAGCGGCCCGCGGGGGTCATGAAGGTGGTTAGCTTGGAGGACGCTTCGCTGAGCGGCACCTGCCAGAATCCACACTTTGCGTCCAGGATGCTGAACACCTTGGCCTCTGGCATGTCGGCAATCACCTGCTCTATAGTGTTCATGGGATGATGTGGCCTGAGGAGGGCTTTATTGAGGTGTACAGGGTCGATACACAGCCTCATGCCCCCATCTTTTTTGCATGCAGCCACCATGGCTGAGACCCATTCACTGGGCTCCTGAACTGGTCTAATGACTCCCAGTTTAGTCATTCTGTTCAGTTCCTCGATTATTTTGTCTTTCATGGCCAGTGGCACCCGCCTGGGGGCGCATATTGTGGGGTACACAGAGTCATCCAGACGCATGTTATTCACCACGCCCACTTTTTCTCTCTTCCGCGTTCAACGCAAACGTATTTGTTCTTCTGGTTCAGCGCTAGTTGCCTTCTGTGGCTTCTGTGGTTAGCCACTAGTTAGTTATGTTATATGGCAGTAAAATGCCACTGAATGACCAAATTGATAATAACTTTTAACCATTTCGAGTAACACTGTTTCCATACGGATCACCAGCGTTAGTTTGTTGTTTATAACGTGGCTATATTCATAACGTTTCTATCTCGGATGCGTTATTTCGAATCGCACATAGGTTACGCTAGTGGGTTTCAGGACGCAACAGCCTCAACTCACTAACGTCATCTTAAGAGCACAATATTCCTGGAATGCAAGTTTAACTAAACAGTTACATATCCTCTGCATGCTACATAAAATTAAGATATTACGGGTTGTTTTATTTTGCATGTTACATACGTATTGGCCAAGATATGTTAGTTTATGGCGGAGTAATTCTGCCAGTTTAGATGCAGAGTGTGCGCAGCCATCTTGCCTGCGGAGTTTTTGGCAAGTCAAAACGGAAATACTATTACGGAATGACGTAATGCGGAAGCGTCCATGTGTGGGCAAAGAATAAGGTGAATACACTACAGGCAGCTTGCCTATAGTGCTGCGATCAAACAAGTCCTTGTATTCCCTGAGCTCTGGCGCCACCTGTTGGAGTAGGGCATGCACCTCTGGACCGAGGCGCACATAGCCCAGTCTGACGCTGTCTTTGAGGCCAAGCAGGTATTTGACGTCTCTATCTACCACCTGGAACCGTAGTGTCCCGCATGTGAAGTTTACGTCACTGGTGCCCAGAGTCTTTATTATGTGTCCTCCGTAAGCAACGAGATTGGCTACTCTTCTTTGGTCAACGTGAGCACTCGGATCAATGTGCTGGAGGAGGGCTCTCGATATCATGTTGGATTTGGCTCCAGTGTCAATCTTGATGTTGAGCTGCTTGCCGGTTGTGACCGCAGATAAGTCAGTGAATATTTCATCTCGCACGTTTGGCACGTCTATGCTCTCACAGTAAAATGTCTCTGTTGGCTCTCGTGTGTCAAGCTCACTCACTCTATGAGTGTATCTGCCCCTCCTTGGAGCACCGCGCTGGGGCGGACCTTGCCGTGGTCCGTAGGGGTTTTGAGGTCCACTCGACCTGCAGCACTTGGCGAAGTGGTTCCATTTTCGACATGTGTTACAGCGCTTGTCGAAAGCGGGACACCTGCTGCGATCAGGTGGGTGTTGGCCACCGCAGTTTGTGCATTGGGCAGCGTTGTATTGCACTGTGCACACTTCTGCTTCTTTCTTTAATTCCTTGTTGCCCTTTTCAGATTGTTCATGCAGCATGCAGGTTTCAATAGCTGAATCCAGTGTTAGCTTTTTTCTTTCAGTAGCTGTGTACGCACACTGTCACTTTGGATGCCACATACTAGCCGATCTCTAATTAGTTAATCGTGCAGTGCACCAAACTCACATCTCTTGGCCAGTGCCTTCAGTGTGGACACATAAGACTGGATTGTCTCATGCGGCTTCTGGTTAGTTGTGTTGAACGCATGTCTGTCCATTATCACGTTCTTTACTGGCAGACATATTTCTTCAAACTTCCTTACCAGTACGGCCGGGTCCTCTTTATCGTCCCCGTGGCCAAAAGTGAACGTGTCATATTTGTCCAGTGCATCGGGACCAGCGAGGTTGAGAAAAGTGTACGCTTTCACCTTTTTACTTGCGTTGGACAGCCCAGCGTTGCTGTAGACGTACCATTCCCGCTTGAACTTCTCCCAGTTTGCGGCAACGTTTTCGTCAAAGACGAGCGGATCGATGCGGCAGAGTCCCTGAGCCATCGTGCATATAGGCTGACTTCTGACACCATGTACTGTAGATGTGATGGAATAATGTCAGACAGTTGACTTACTGTGCAACAGGTTTACTTTTATTAATAGCTCTCAGCTAGCGACAGACAGGTGACCATCACGGTTCCACTTCCTAGTACCCAGCATTCCTAGCGAGTCTCACAATGCATGACGGGGCGGCTGGTTGCTATGGCAACTATCAACATAGTCTACAGCGATGTCCGAATTTTATGATGCAATTTGTTGTTAACTGTATTTGTAGGCTAAATGGAGCGGTATGCGCATTGCAGTGGGCTATCAATGCATTATGCGCACAATCTCTTTGATGTCGTTCTGCTCAGCATGGCCATGTTAACAGACTAGATTATTTAGTATGAAAAGTTAATTGCATTCACTGAAGCTCAACCCGTGTGTAGGCTACAAAACTTTTCTTCTTGGTCATTATTATGAGTTTTGGCACACTGAATGACAGAACAACCAACATGATAGAGGAGGAGCTCTCTCCTCAATCGCCTGTCGAGTTGTAAATATCAAACATATGATTTGATATGCCCAATCAACAATCGGGAAGAGCCAAGTCAACAGCAGTCTTTGAACTCCCCACACTACACACACACACACACACACACACACACACACACACACACACACACACACACACACACACACACACACACACACACACACACACACACAGGTGGACAAGTCCTACTTGCCATAGGTTACAGTATCACATACTTCTCCCTTTAGTTAGATTCTCCTCACTAAACCTAGACCAGGTGTTTATTTGGCTCAGTAGGTAAAGGCTCAACCTTTCATGTGGAAGTTTGTGAGATCTAATCCAGACATGTCCTTTCCAAACTCATCAGTCATTAAGGACAAATAATAGGAAGTGTGTCAGTTGTGAACAACTCCATCAATGTGATTATAATGAAAAGATGAACTTGACAGAAGTCACGGGCTGACACTAAAGCTGACTGCATGTCTGAACTTCACTTGTCAGTTTGTGCTTGGACCCCTCAATTGCCACTTGCAGCTATATTTGATTATTACATTGTGAATGTGTGTTTATATAACAACAACAACAACAACAACAACAACAACCACTCCTCCAGCTGACCTGCCTGCAACAACAACCAGAGCTGATTCCTCCTCTACAATTGAGACAAGACAATTTCACACATTGTAAAAACAATATATTTTTCACAATGTGAAATGTTTTATAGGTTTATGAGCCGGCAAGTAAATATGTCATATTTTTAGAGGAGTTTACAGCAACACAAGATACACATGTAGTTTAGGATGTGTTGAACACGTTAACATTGTTTCGGAGTACAAGATAAGCTATAGATGAATCAGTAAATCAGAAAACATCTGACTTATGATTTCCAGTTTGTCTCCTCTTTAGTTGATGATACCAAAGTATTCGATAGTCACATACAATAGGATGTGTTTCCACTGGTGAAAGTGGACCTGAACGATCCGGTGCTTCGATCTGGTAAAATATTCCGTGCCTGAACGCTGCACCGGTTAGTGCCTCCCCCAGACCTGACGAGAATGTGCCCGGTTGTGGCCAAGATCCCCCCTCCCGACTATCTCGTGGGTGCTCCTGATTTGAGCCTCGTTGGGGCCGATAATCTGCGTAAATCAGGGGTGGCCAAACTTTTTTGGTTGAGGGCCGCATACAGAAAAATATAAGGAGTCGCGGGCCAAACAATATTAAGCGCGGCAGTTTTCGCGGCAAAGAAATTGGACCAGAAAACCCTTGTGCCATCAAAAATTGAATTTCTACCTAAATAAATATATGACACATAGTTTATTGATGTGCTCACCTATTACAATGGGTATTTCTGTATGTTATCAAATTTTATTTTCCTGTGCCAACAGGTTAAGACAGAGATAATTTAACATAACATTAGTATTAAACATTCATTCAGTATATATATATATTTTTTATAAATAGACCATGTCAGGGTGCCCAAGTATAACCCATTTTCAATGGTTTTAAATTGAAAAAACGAAATGGGGGGAATCCATTTTTTTGTTTTTGTTTTTCAGTTTTTTTTTCTTAATGTTTTTTTTTCCCGTTATTTCCCCCGTTTTCCGTTTTAAACTTTGAAACAGAAAAACGGAAAAACGTTTTTAGCATTTTTTTCCCCCTAAATTCATGGCGGGCCACTTAAAAACGGGCAGCGGGCCGCAGTTGGCCCGCGGGCCATAGTTTGGCCACCTCTGGCGTAAATTATCCTGTAGTGTGTGTGTGTGTGTGTGTGTGTTTGTGTGTGTGTTTGTGTGTTGTACAGTGTGTGTGTGTGTGTGTGTGTGTGTGTGTGTGTGTGTGTGTGTGTGTGTGTGTGTGTGTGTGTGTGTGTGTGCAGGTTCATATTCACTGCCATGTTTCTGTACATTATAAACAGAAGAGACAGATGCACATTGTTGTGTTGATGAAACTACATCAGGTCACGTGAACCTGTTCTCTGCAGAGTGCTCTTACCATAGGACAGATACCACTTCAGGTCATTAATGCAGGTCTGTGAAAAAGTATTCTTGAGCTCTGCTAACAGAGCTGTGTCTTTATTCCAGCTCTCTGTGTAGATGACAGCCTCTGGTTTAAAAGCAATCCATGTCCATGTTGTCATGTTCAACACCATGAAGTCTTCTCCATCATAGCCAAACTGATTGAAAGCACTAACTTCTCCTGTCTCTTCATCCCATTCACAGCCATGCATCGCATGGAAGGTGTGGACACCTGAGAGAGAGAGAGAGAGAGAGAGAGAGAGAGACACACACACACACACACACCCACACACACACACACACAGACACACACACACACACACACACACACACACACACACACACACAGACAGACAGACAGACAGACAGACAGACAGACAGACAGACAGACAGACAGACAGACAGACACACACACACACACACACACACACACACACACACACACACACACACACACACAGACAGAGAGAGAGAGACAGACAGACAGACAGAGGAGAGACAGAGAGAGGGAGAGACACAGAGAGAGAGAGAGACAGAGAGAGAGAGAGGGGAAGATGTTCTGCTTAATTATCAACAATAGACTACAACAATTCCTCAGTGACCACAATATCCTGAGGAAAAGCCAAATCGGATTCCTACAGAACCATCGAACAACTGACCACATTTACCCCCTCCACACCCTCATAGAAAAACATGTAAATCAAAATAAATCAAAAAAATTCTCCTGCTTCATAGATTTTGAAAAGGCCTTCGACTCAATTTGGCATGAAGGTCTCCTACTCAGACTATTAGAAAGCGGGGTGGGAGGTAAAACATACGACATCATCAAAACAATGTACCTCAACAATAAATGTGCAGTCAAAATAGACAATAGTAGAACAGATTTCTTCCCCCAAAGCCGAGGAGTGATGCAAGGAAACAGTCTCAGTCCAACGCTATTCAATATTTATATCAATGAATTGGCAAAAACATTGGAGGACTCATCTGCTCCCGGCCTCACCCTCAACAACACAGAGATCAAATGTCTCCTGTATGCGGATGACCTGGTGCTGCTGTCAAACTCCAAGGCGGGCCTACAGCAGCTCCTAGATCATCTGCAGCAGTTCTGTCAGACCTGGGCCCTGACAGTCAACATAAAAAAGACTAAGATCATGGTGTTCCAGAAAAGATCCAGGTGTCAGGGAAACAGACTCCAGTTTGTCTTGGGCTCCAACACCATAGAGCACACAAATACATACACTTATTTAGGACTAAAACTCAGCTCTACAGGGAACTTCAACATGGCTGTGAATGACCTGATGGGAAAGGCAAGAAGGGCTTTTTAGGCCATCCGAAAATCCATCCAAATTAATATCCCAATCCGAATCTGGCTCAAAATTTTCAAAACAGTAATCCAACCAATCGCCCTATATGGTAGTGAGGTATGGGGTCCACTAGCAAACCAGGAATTCTCTAACTGGGACAAACACCAAATTGAGATCCTTCACACTGAATTTTGTAGATTCATTCTAAAAGTACAAAGAAAAACCCAAAATAATGCATGCAGAGCGGAACTTGGCCAATTCCCTCTTCTAATTGACATTCAAAAAAGAGCCATTACATTCTACAGACACCTCAAAACTAGTGACCCCTCCTCCT
>NC_139643.1:13509335-13511835 GCF_964638095.1 Poromitra crassiceps
CTAAGAAGACATCACCTGACCAGCGGTGCCTACTAAGAAGACATCACCTGACCAGCGGTGCCTACTAAGAAGACATCACCTTACCAGTGGTGCCTACTAAGAAGACATCACCTGACCAGTGGTGCCTACTAAGAAGACATCACCTGACCAGTGGTGCCTACTAAGAAGACATCACCTTACCAGTGGTGCCTACTAAGAAGACATCACCTGACCAGTAGTGTCTACTAAGAAGACATCACCTGACCAGTGGTGCCTACTAAGAATCAGAATCAGAATCACTTTTATTGCCACACTATGCAAGTGCAAGTTACATACGAGGAATTTGTCTTAGTGTCTGTATGCAGCGTAGCGGTCACATCAATATACAGATATAAGAAGTAGGAAGATAACTAAAGACAATCACAAAGTTGCAAGTGCAATCAAATCGATGTACATGAGTGGTGAAGTGTTCTGTGGATGATAAATATGAATTTATGTTGGATTTAAATGAGATTTACAGACTGAGTTAAATAGACGTTACACACACACTCACATACACACACACACACACACACACACAGACACACACACACGTTACAAGTGTATTTTTTTCTTTTCTCTTAGTTCGTGTGTATCACCAGTTCCGAGAAACCGTGTGGTTTTATGTTCTTGCTGTCCGTCTGTGGTGATGGGTGTGTGTGTGTGTGTGTGTGTGTGTGTGTGTGTGTGTGTGTTTCTGTGTGTGTGTGTGTGTGTGTGTGTGCGCGTGTGTGTGTGTGTGGGGGGGGTGGTGGAGGTAGAAGCAGCAGGTATACATGCAACCCTAGCCATGCCGCCTTGCAGCATCCCATACTATAGGTCAGTGGTTCTCAAAGTGTGGTCCGGGGTCCCCCAGGGGTCCTCTATTTATTCACTATAATTCAATTCATAAGTAACACAATGGCAGGATGTAGTGTGTGATTATGTTTCTTATGGGGTTCATAAACGGTCTGTAATCAAACATTAAAAGCAAAAATCTTATCAGATCCGGGACCCTTGGACAGAATCTTATCCAATGGGTATCTTTGGTCTAATTTGTGTCCGTTGTCAGTGTGTTCCTGGGGGGTGAGGAAACTCAGAGTCATTTTGCAGTCGATTAAGAAGGTCTCAAATACTATTAAAGGCCCATTCCGTTGGTTCTGGCGAGAAATAAATGTGCACAAAGTGTTTATTATTGGCACTGAGTGTATGCGCCTTGACGTAACTTAAAAATGGCGACCAGGGGCGTTTCTCTCCGACCAGCCGTTCAGAAGATACACATGAAAACCGCAGTTTTGAAGTGGATAGCATCTCCCGCCACAGCTAGAGGATGTGACGTCTCGCGCGTTCACGTCACAAGCTTGTCTATTGTAGACGCTAACAGGAAATGGCTGAAGTAGCTTTTAGCGTTACGCTCGTCGCTAGCTGATAGCTAAAGGAAACAACAACACAGACTCCAGAAAAAGTCCAGACTAAATAAATAAATATTTATCTAATGAAGCCTGTCTGGCCAGACAGCAGCAATGTGAAATCGGGGGGAAACTAGAGTCAGGACCGTGTTTTTGGTTCATGAAGGGAACTTGCTGCTTGTAGCTACTGTAATGTGGTTTTGACCAGATAACGTTAGCTGCTTGCTAATGGATTTTCAAGATTCAAGATTTTTACTGTCACTCCGTAGTACAAGTACTGAACACCTGGTCAGAAACTCTGCTAACATTACCGTCTTGTGTGAAGTAATGCAACCCTAACGTTACTACCGATGCTTATGGTCATGGAACATTATTGTTTGACTGCATTTAGCTGCGGTGGTGAGTCGTTAGCTTGATGCTATCCGCGGCTAACTAATAGATTTAGCTATATTTATAGAAATTACCACCAGCCCCACTAATAACGTTACTGTCTTATGTTGATAATGAATCTAACAGTCGGAAATATGCCTAACGTTAGCCTACTGTCTGTTATGCTTACGGTACATTGACGGTACCGTACATACAAGGGGAGCAGGCTATTTCCTGGCTTGTGCTAACATGAGTATCCACTTCCCGCAGCCAGCAGGCTCTGACTGCAGTGGGACTGCACATACTAGTAACGTTAGCTTGATGCTAATCGCGGCTAACTAATATTAATTTACATTTATAGAAATTACCACCAGCCCACTAATAACGTTACCGTCTTGTGTGGATAATGAATTTAACAGTCCTAAATATGCCTAACGTTACTGTTATGCTTATGAAACATTGTTTGATTGTTCAGTTTGGTCAACTCCAGGCATTACCGTACATACAGGGGGAGCAGGCTATTTCCTGGCTTGTGCTAACATGAGTATCGACTTGCCCGCAGCCAACGCAAGCCAAAACAGGACCAAACATGCCACAATAACGTCCCCTAATTCATCCAGAATCCTTCCTGGGCATCTCAAGGCTGATCTGACTGATACATTGTCCAGGTTGCCGTTTTCAAGTGACTTTTATGAGTTAACGTTACAAAGCAACAAACAGCTCTG
>NC_139643.1:13521835-13591835 GCF_964638095.1 Poromitra crassiceps
ACAATGTGTGTGTGGATAAGACCTTAGAGGCCTGTAATGTTTATGCTCTAGATAAGGACCTGATGCATTAGATATTAGTATAGGATTAACGAGAACCGAAAATAGTAAGTAAATTTGATTAAGAGGGAACTTACGGAGTATTATAATGCTCACAATAATGAGTTATATTGGGATAGATAATACCATATCGTTATAAGTGCACGTGTGTATGAGGACTGTCCATGGATGTGTGTTGTGTTTGCAAACTGTGTGTGTGTGTGAAATTTGGTTGACTGGGCTGATTCCAGACAAGCAGAGAGAAAAATAGTTTAACAGGGAGAAAGTTCACTTGTGTATTGAAAATGGGAGCTAAACTCAGCCGTGTGGCCTCTCGCAAGACAAAGGAGGAGACAGGTACTCCACTGAGTGGGGGTACACTGTAAATTTTGATAAGTTAACGTTACTTAAAAAAACTAAGGTAACCGATTGCCTCAAAATTTCCAAGTAAAGTAGATCATTAATTCTAAGTTTATAAAACTGAAAGGAACTGAGTATAGTTAACTCATTAATTAGGGTCAATATAAAATGTTAAGTAACCCATACTCATTAAAAAAAGTTTAGTGAACTCAAAATCATTAGTAAGTAGTAAATCATTAGTAACGTTTACGCAAATTATTAATTAGAATGCCTATAAAATGTTAAGTAACCCATACTAATTAAAAAAGTTAACCTAAAATGTTAAGTAACCCATACTCATTAAAAAAAGTTAACCTTACAGTAAACTGGAGTATAGTTAACTCAAAATCATTAGTAAGTAGTAAATAATTAGTAACGTTTACGCAAATTATTAATTAGAATGCCTATAAAATGTTAAGTAACCCATACTCATTAAAAAGTTAACCTAAAAATGTTAAGTAACCCATACTCTTAAAAATAGGTTAACCTTACAGTAAACTGGAGTATAGTTAACTCAAAATCATGCATTACGTTTGCTGAGTTATGAACACTCCAGCAATTTTCAACCAGCTTTGTATCATTACAACATCAGTAGTTTGTCAGAAAACTAAACAGTTTTGCAGGCATTCATTTAGTTTGACATTTATTGAGAGTTGATTTGAGTTAAGTTGTGGACCAGCATGAATGAAATCACTGGTCCACAACTTAACTCAAATCAACTCTCAATAAATGTCAAACTAAATGAATGCCTGCAAAACTGTTTACAGTTTTCTGACAAACTACTGATGTTGTAATGATACAAAGCTGGTTGAAAATTGCTGGAGTGTTTACATAAGCAGTACTCATAAAAAAAGTTATCCTTAAACATTCACATCACTAGAATACAAGGAAACAGATTGCATTGACATTGTCAACTAAGCTGAAAAGCGTAAGTGCTATGAAAGACAACAGTTTGAAGGGAAAACTGAACAAGTTTATTTGTTCTTTTAAACAAGTGTCTGTGGTACTCATTTCAGTCAGTCTTTAACAATGTAAATCAAAATGCATTTTGTTGTCAAAGACAGTATTGAAATACACAGGGTTTAAATGAGGGCTTCACATGCATACGATTTCACCATGAGCAATCTCCCTGCCATTTCTTAAAAGGAATACAATTCTCCTGTGGGAATCAAAACTAAAGAGAAAAAAAAATCTTCTAAATCAATTTTGAGCTATACTGTCTAGAGATGAAGCGATAACCGGTTTAATGATAAACCGCATGAAAAATTCCTGACAATTACCATACCGTTTAAAATTTCAATTATCATTAAAACCATGTTACTGTGATTACAGCACTTTAGTTTTCAATATAAAACGTAGTGAAATTATTTCAGTGAGTATTTTTTTTCTTCTAATCAGCACATTTGAACAATACAGTGATAATACTGATAACCTGATAATTTTTGTCACTATAATTGTGATATGAAAGTTTCATAACGTTTCATCTCTAGACTGATCAGACACAATACCAGGTACCAAACTGATCAGACAAAGAACAGCTGACATTCACAGATGCAAACCACTAACGTGACATTTTGTTGATGCCTATTTCAATAATGATGAACATACACAATTGTGTAACAGTTTAAAGAAAAAAATGATTGAAGTTATCAAATGATAGTACAAAAGATCAGAATGGTCAGTCTTAATATGTAAACAATTTAAATGAAAATGCACTTTGTTGGGATGTAGACTATTTCAAGAATGATGACCATATGGCATATACTACTGTTTTTTTTGTAACAATATTGTGTAAAGGGGCTGACACACCAAGCTGATGGTGGGCTGTCGCGTTGGTGAGCGTCTGTAGCCTTAGTTTTTGCTCTGTGTCCCGCACGGTTGGCACTAGTCAGCGGCTTTTCCGGCTGATTCAGAATGCGTTGGTGAGAGAAATCTCTGATTATCAGCTTGTGACTGACTGCCACTGTAATGCCATGGTAACATATTTCCAATATAACAGTATTTTAGGCCGAAATTGTCTCACTTGGCGAGAGCGCATGCGAAGCACAGCCACGCAAATAGCCTACCATTTCTTCAGTAATTTATATAATTGCAGACAGCAAACACATCTGCTGTACAAACGTAGTAATTGCTACTCAGGGTTCCTACACATCTTTCACCACAGTAGCCTACTGTGCTTACAGTGTTTATATATTAACTCAGTCCAATAGCAACTGCAATAGTGTTTTCCCCGGAGCGTGTAATATACAATTATAGGGTTAACACTAGATATACACGTAGCCGCGACACGCAACTATAAAGGACTTTCCTTTATAGTTTCGCTCCTGCTGTAATCAGGGAATCCGGCACACTCGCCGCCCGGTATTCATTCTACACAAGTGGAAAGCACACTAGACTTGTGTAGAATGGTTTTGATCTTGTAAATCCAACCGTATGTCGTACTGCTGTCTCGCTAGCAGAAGCTGGCTAGGTAGTCAAAATGGCTGCTACTGTATCTGTCAGTCAGGGGAGGCTAAGAAACCTCATATTCGTAAACTATGGACTATTTCAGAACAAATAGACCGCGGATGGAGAGACAACACCCATGGCAACAAGGTGCATTCTTTTTATTTGAGATTGGTGCAAGTTATGAAGATTTCGGGCGGCGAGTGTGCAGGATTCCCTGATTACAGGGGGGGCGAATGGAACTATAAAGGAAAGTCCTATATAAACGGCTATATAAACACCCAGCTTGCTGGCCTACTAGCAATGAGTTATTTCACACAGGCACAGAATGTATGTACAAATTGACCATCGGCTGTCATCTTTGCGGTGTTTTAAAGTGAAACATTTTAAGTTGCGCCGATACAGGTATGATGCAACAGTTTGCCTTCGTTTCTGCTATTCCTTTGACAACGGGTTGTGTGTTCCAACCTTAACAGTTTTACAAATCAAATAAATAAAAAAACAACAAAAAACATATTGCTCCCTGCAATTTCTTAATCTTGACATGAACTAACAATTTCTCCGAAATCATCACACTGATGAAAAATGCTGAGCATACCACTAATGTGCTTAATGTATCCAATGACTATGGTGTGACACAAACTATAGGTAAACTCGGTCAATTGAGCTACATGACCAAAGGGGGGGTGGGGGGTGGGCTACTTCTCCACTCCAAGTAAATACATTGGCAAATTACATTGGAGATAGAAGGGTAAAGATCTCAGCGTGACCCAACGTGTGTCACATCCCATTCACATTGTGAAGACATTCACTCACTGCATCAGAAGAGTTTTGAGTGATTGGATTTTTGGTTTGAGGGATTTCTCATCAATTGAGAGAAGCACTCTTTGAATAAAATCAAAGGTGTTCTTCAGTTGTTTAGGGTACTGCAAATCCAGGGCGTACATCAGTCCAAAGAGTAGGCACATGGCATGTGGAAGATTTTCAAGCTCATCCATCACTATTGTCCCTTCCAAAATGATTGCAGTACCTTTAGCCTCTAGGTACAGCGAGTGAGGAGTAGGCGGAGTTTCTTCAGCAATCACTGTCAGGATCCCGATGGAGGTGTGGCTCATGTCCTCGGGAGGGTCATCACGGTCCTACAACAACAGCAGCATTACAACCACAATTACATATCAAATGTCACCTTGCATTTATGTGGTAGAAAGCACAAGACGACACAGGGTCCAAATATCAAATCTGATAAACACATATTTTGCATAACACTGTGTGTGTGTGTGTGTGTGTGTGTGTGTGTGTGTGTGTGTGTGTGTGTGTGTGTGTGTGTGTGTGTTAGGGCTGTCAAAGAATATTCTATATTCTAATATATATTCTAATATAAAAAGTAAAATAATATTTGAATATGAAAATTAATATTTGAATTTATTATTATTATTATATATATATTCTTTTATAACATTTAACCAAGGTAAAAAACCTGGCCAAGAGGGCAACATCAAAACATACATCGTTGGCCTGGTTATTTAAAAACATTACAAAAGTGTCGGCTACTGTATTAGTACTGACTGAATAAATCTGGGGGGGAAACAGTTTATGTTGAAAAAAGAAAGTTCAAATAAATATACCAAGTAGATATATACCAGGTAGATAGAGAAGCTCTCTTGTATTGGTTTGCCTTGCCATGCATGCAAAATAAATAAATAAATAAATCAGAATATATTCAAACGGATATGTTTTGTTTATAGGGAATATTCGAATATGATTTTGTGGCAATTTTGACAGCCCTAGTGTGCGTGTGTGAGAGATACCATCCATAAGTAACACAATAACAGAATGTATGACTGTTCTGGCCATGGGTTTCATACACTTTCTGTAATTAAACATCTAAAAGCAAAAATCTTATCAGATGAGGGACCCTGGAAGAAAATCTTATCAAATAGGGATTTGTCATCTAATTTGTGTCAGTTTAGGGTCCTTGATGTGGAAAAGTTGGAGAACCACTGCTATAGCCTATAGGCACCTGTGTGGAGTAATTAGGTGCCAAAAAACAAACCGAATAATAAATAGTGATTTGATTGCTGCAACCAATCACCCACAATAAAGAAATCGGCTCGCACAGGGCTCCAGTTTGACTTATTCACTGCCAAAGTCAAGTCAAAGTGACATTTCGAGCACCACTGCTCTTCAGACTGAAGTGACAAAGCATGATGCCATCTTAAAGGATAATTTCTTTTTTTTTCAACTGGGAGCCTATTTTCCACACTATATGTGTCTAAGGGACTCATTGTAACATAATTTTTTCAAATTGTTTGAGTACTCACCGAGATACAATTGTTTACAGCTCGTCAAACAACTACCAGTGTAACCCAGTCGGGCAATTGCGCACCGTCATTCCATGTTCACTAAAGCTGCTTGTTTTGCCGCTGGGAGACTCAAACTGTCATTATAGTGTCTGGCAACATGGAACGACTCTATACATGAATATTATTCTCTGGGGTTTACTGTCGGACAGCGAAAATGGGCGTGAACAGGCGAGGAGAGAGAGGAGCAGAATTGTCTCCAGCACAGCGCTGTTAGAGAGAGGGAAAATCCTCTGTGTTGACAGCACGAGCTTCCCTGTATTGCTGGTTGCCCCTCTGCCTTAGCCTGTTCATACGCCAATTTTCTCTGTCCGACAGTAAACCCCGGAGAATAATATTCATGTATAGAGTCGTTTCCATGTTGCCAGAGACTATAATGACAGTGTGAGTCTCCCAGCGGCAAAACAAGCAGCTTTAGCTAACGTGGAATGACGGTGCGCAATTGCCCGACTGGGTTACACTGGTAGTTGTTTGACGATATTGCTCGAGCTGTAAACAAGGCCAACTTGATGGAGAGTACTCAACCAATTTGAACAAATCATGTCACGCTGAGTCCCTTAGACACATACAGTGTGGAAAATAGGTTGAAACAAAAACCCGGTCGAAAAAAAAAATATATCCTTTAAATATACACATGATACTGTGATGTGCTTTGTCCGTTTGTCTGAGCAGTGGCGCTCGAAACGTCACTTTGACTTTAGTGCAATAAATAAGTGAAACTGGAGCCCTGCAGTGTACAAGCTGTTTTGTAAACCTGTATTTCATATTTGTTCAAAAAGGGCCCACTGACAGTCGCAGCTCCTGATGTCACCCCATGCAAAACCCAAATGCTTTCAATAATGAAAAAGTATAGACGGGCAAAGTGACCGCCTACTTCCTGTTTCAGCACTGTGCCAGAGATTTTTATCCACCATTCATTTTCCCATAGACATTTCGTAAAATGCTTATAAAAATAGTTTCACTTCGTCAAATCAAATGGACCAGCTATATTTAGAATCGGTAGAGACCATAGAACATTTCACTCGGAGCAAAACTTTAAAAAACTACATTGAAAAAATATTTTCTTTAAATCCGCAATTTATTTTATGTTTTAGTCCGAGTGAAATGTTATGTGGTCTCTCCTGTTTCTAAATATATCTGAACCATTTGGTTTGAACGAGTAAAACTATTTTTATAAGCATTTTTACGAAATGTCTATGGAAAAATAAATGGCAGATGAAAATCTCTGGTACAGTGCTGAAGCAGGAAGTAGGCGGTCACTTTGCCTCTCTATACCCACCCAAACAGTTATCTGTACACCTTCACCCGTCTGTTTGAAAGTAGAGGGGTTCCACTAATATCTACTATGACCAAATAAAGTGTAAAACATAGTTAAACACAACCATATTCTGAACTATATGCTTGTCAAGGTTGTACTATTTTAATGCCGGCGTTGCTTCCCTACTGTGTTTACAGCCATAGTACAGAATTCACTAGAGGAGGGCATACATTTATCATATACCACAAGTCTATCAGTCTCTTGGGCAATGAGCCTGCTCTGTAAAGATAGCAGGCTGTTGTCAGCAGCCACCAAGGCCCTTGCCTGTAGCTACCGCTGCCGCAACCCATTTACCATCACAGCTAGGAGTTGAAGGCGAATTCATGACCTGCCCTCCTCTGCCTCTGATTGGCTAGACTCATTCCTTTCATCTGTTGAATTGGTCAGGTTATTGCCACAGGATGAAGTAGGATTCACAACACACGATATATTTGGATATTGCATGTGCACCATTTAATTCACAGGCATCAATGGATTTTTGCAATGACAATGCAAATTGTGCCAGTGTACTTTGATGTCAAAATGTGTGCCTGCTATGAAAAATAAATGCAGGTTGGCAGGTCTGCAGTATACTTATCAGCCTCCTGTGGCAGTATAGTAAACACATTGCCCAAGAGCATCAACGACAAAGAAGTGCTGATGTTGACCAGGGAAGGTTCAGCACATTGTTGTGTTTAACTACAGGTTGCACTTTATTTGGTCATGGGTGATATTAGTGGAACCACTCTACTTTCAAGCAGATAAGTGAAGGTGTACAGATGACTGCTTATGTAAGTGAAATTGTATATATATTTTTGTCCTTGAAGACATTTGGGTTTCACATGGGCCGACTATAGGGAGCTGTGAAGGGAGCCTTTAGAAGGGTCCTGGATCAGGGATAGATGATCAGTGCATCAAAATAAGTACAGCAGCACTGATTCAGGCAGAGTGGAAGATAAGTATGCCGATTTATTTTGCACATAATCTTACACATATCCGAAAACTGTAAACTTTTGCAAGCATTAATATAGTTTGACAGTTATCACGAGTTGATTTGAGTTAAGTTATGGACCAGTGGTTTCATTCACGCACAATTGACATCACTGGTCCACAACTTAACTCAAATCATCTCTCTCTGTAACATTCAAACTAAATTAATGCCTGCAAAACTGTTAACAGTTTTCGGATATGTGTGAGATTATGTGCAAAATAATAAATCTGCATTGAAAATTGAAAATACACTATCATGTGGGGTGGAATTAAATAATGAGGACTAAAGACTACTTACAAAGCATGTCTTGAAGAAGTCTGTGTTCTCATCTCCAAGGAAGACAGGAAGGCCACGGAGGACTGCTGTTCGCTTCCCAGTAACATCTGCAGTCTGACAAAAATATTTCAAACACACCTAAGTGGTCAAAGACAATCAATTACTAGCTTTGCAGCACAATGCAGTTGCACTATTTTGTTCCTTGCATAATATGAAGTAATTAATTACTTTGTGTATGAGAAACTTACCCCTGGTGGAACTTGTTGCAGATACTCCTGAAGTTTTGTGCCGGCATTTCCCCCCTTGGACTTGAAAATCTCAAAGAAGCGAGGAGTGTATTTGTCAAGTTCTTTGAAGAACTCTATCTTCAGGCTTTTGTGTGATAAGCGAGCGAACTCCACCAGAAGCTAAAGGATAGGTAAAGAAAGAACAAAAAAAGACAAAGTCTTATTGGCCTGAAAATGTGTGTTGCACTGGCCTCCAGATTGAACATAGGTTAGCCTACGGCAATTGCAGTATCCAATTAGTTCTGAGTGCCAGGTGACGTACTATGAGGTGCTTTACAAAGAATCTGCCTTTTTTGTGTCTAAACGGCAGGATGTAAGACAGGTGCAAGCAAAACATTAATGAGGGCCCCAGCACTGGAACACCTAAAGGGATTGGAAGTTGGAAACACTAAGAACTAACAAACATTAATGTTCTGCTGGCACCTGTGTTACTTCCTGCCTTTCAGACACAAAATGACTGCTGTGAAAAAGGTCAATGGTAGGTAACTTCACTGGGCACTAGGTTGAGCCAATCAGATACAGCAATGGTAGGAATGTGTATTCAATATTTGGAGGCCAGTGCAACATTTGTTTTCTGCCCAGTGTGATTTGGTGTTTTGTTACAGTTTGATTAGATTGATTAGGTATATTTTGGACTGGGATTTACAATGATCTGTACATTTACTATACATTCAATTCATAAAATTTTAAAGATAACCCAGCATAAATAATGACATTATAGAAGAAAAAAAAAGTTACGAATTTTCGATTACGGTACCTGATTCTCCGTGAAGAGTGCTGGCCACCTTTCTAGTGTGTCTTTCACTGGAGGCACCATGGTCACCAACTCCTGTCTTCTCAAGGCAAACGTCCAGTCCATGTTCTTGGATATCAGAACAGAAGTTGGGCGACGTTTCTTCATTTCCTCTACGATCTCCTTTCGTTTGGACTCCAAACTGTCCTCATCTTGACCACCAGGAAATGGCGGTAGAAAATTTATTTCCGACCTTTTGGGTCTTTTGACACGTCTCTGAGGTGCTTGGTCCTCCCTGCGAGGTCCGGGACCGGGTCCTCTTCTTGTCCCTCGATTTACGGCCACATCTGGCATCCCAGCTCGAGTCATTTTACGGCGGAAGTTGGCCATTTTATACTTGAGCCTATTTTTCCAGCCACGAAATCCATCAGGGGAGCCTGGTTCACTGAGGCATGGGTGTTTTTTAATCAGTGCAGCTGCAACAGCAGTGAAGTCTTCATCTTTGGGATATGCTTTGAAGCGGTAGATTGTCTCGGCAAGTTTTTCCAGTATCGTGTGCCTTATCTCCCAGGCCGAGGTGAGGTTTAGATATTTCTGATGTCTCACGTAGTCAAGATGTGCCTGGCATAATCTGTACTCGATGTCCACAGAAAAGTTTGGGATTTCAAAGGGGTCCGGCCATGGACACCGAATATGAGATAGAGAGGATGATGACGCTAACCGACTACTCAGAGATGGCCGACTTTCAGGGGAGGAAAAAGAGATGCTCTCTGTGTCAGCTGTGCTTGTTGAAGGTGTTGGGTCAGAAGGGCTTGCTGGAGGTCTTGGGTTGGATGTGCTTGCTGAAGGTCTGGGGTCAGATGTGCTTGTTGAAGGTGTTGGGTCAGATCTGCTTGTTGAAGGTGTTGGCCCCTGGGCAATTATCTTTAGGGTGGGTTTGTCAAGCGGCATGTCAGCAATGTCGTCGAGGTTACAGAGAGCATTGTTATATGCGGGATCCTCAAACTGAAGGGAGAACTTGTACTGAAGACTCAGCTTCTCCTCAAGCTGTTTGATAAGTGAGTCAAGTGTCTGTGGTCTCCCATGGAGTGTAATTCTCCTGATGTCACCTTCATGTACAATGATCCTTAGTGTGGTCCTCTCCGTGCTTTGTAGTGAGTCTACAAAGGTTTAAAAAGAAGTTATGTTACTTCATAGCACTTGACATCCAAATCTTCAGCATTCAATCAGCACAAAATATAATGTTTAAGGGTAACACATGTTCTGCCCCTAATTCTGTAGGCTGCCAGAGGAAACGGGTCATTCAGATCAGAGAGCATGTTGACTGACAGTGATGACGCATCACTGATGTCACTGATCATAAGCTCATAAGAACGCAGATGCTCATTATACCATGATGTCAGATGTTTGCACACAAACAAAACATCGCTGTTACTGACAAGGATTTTGTGAATTTGACTAAAATCAGGGAGACATGAACAAGTCCCAACAGACACAATCATATCTGGACTGTATTTGATGCTATCGATGCTCACGGAAAATGCGACAAGGACAGTGTTCTGAGCAGCATTCCTCTGTTTCAGAAAATTCTGAATATTCTCAGGGAAAGATGAAACCAAAGTAACTGTAACCCTGTCCATTTCGATGGATGGCTTGAAAAATGATGAGGAGTCTACATGGTAAGCCATCATTTTTTGATGCCGGACAGCCAGACTTTGTGGGACATTTTTGAAGTTTTTTGTGTTGCGAATTGTTTGTTTGAAGAATTTATGCTTTCCTTCAAACCGCATTGTCCACATATCTCTGAGTGGCCCATACACCCTGATCAGCTGCGGATAATGTTCAATGAAGTGGTGCTTGGGGCGCAATGTGAAATGTGGAAATACTGTTAAAAGTAAACCTCTGTGGTCTGAGATCTTGGCTTCAAGAAAATCAAGAGAAACTTCAGTGAATCTAAATGACACTGACAGTTCCAGGATGTCCTTCAAAAGCATTAAAATTCCCCATGTGTGATCATTCTCGGGGACATCAAAACCAATTATGAGTGGGAGAAGTCTTAGCAGTGCCCAGTTTTCATGGGCGTTACCGCCAATGGTATTTCTAGAGGCAAATGTGGCTGGGATGGTCTGAGGCTTATCAGTTTTGTCTGTGAATTTGTAGGGAAAATGTTTGATGGCTTTGTTCAAGGAATCAAGGGAGATGTACTTCTTGGAGATAAAATCTTTAATGCACAAGGCCATCTCAACGGGGATGATACCCTCCAGGAGGTCGTGCATTATGTCAGGTGGAAACCCAGTAACAGTGTGGAAATGTTCCAAAGTGTCTCTTAAAACACAAGGAGCTTTCACACCGTACTCTTTCACCAAACTTGGATCCTGTAAAACTTCCGAAACTTGCCTGTCATGAGTCTGGCGGTTTCTGCTCTCAAATGCTCCTGACCGGACTTCTTTCTTCTGAATGTCACTCTTCTGTGCCATGCAATGTCGACATGGGTGCTGCACCGTGAAGCTCTCCTGGAACCCAGCCAAAGAATGAGCACCTAGGTTATCAGCTGACACATAGAGCACAGTTCCTTTCACACACTCGCCTAGCTGCTCAACATAGACAAGAGTTACCAGCACTTTTTGTGTTGCCAGTAGGTGGCGCTGTGCCAAATTGCACAAAGTTCCGCACTGTTCTATGTTACGTTCCCAGCAGCACACTCTCCAAGTTTGAAGTCGATCAGATGAATGGCTATGGAGATAAAGCGCTTTTTGTGTTGCCAGTAAGTGGCGCTATGCCAAATTGCACAGAATTCAGTTCTCTGCACTCCGTTGAGTCCCGCTAAGCGCACTCCCCGAGTTTGAAGTTTGAAGTTGATCAGATGCATGGCTATAGAGATAAAGCGCTTTTTGTGTTGCCAGTAAGTCACGCTATGCCAAATTGCATGGAATTCATCTCCCTGCACTCCCTTGAGTCCCCCCAATCACACTCCTTGAGTTTGAAGTCGATCAGACGAAGGGTTCTCAAGATAAACCACTTTTTGTGTGGCCAGTAGGTGGCGCTGTGCCGAATTACACAAAATCCGGCACTGCGTCGAGTTCCCATCAGCGCACTCCCCAAAGTTGAAGTCGATCGGACGAACGGTTCTCAAGATAAAGCACTTTTTGTGTTGCCAGTAGGTGGCGCTGTGCCAAATTGCACAAAATTCGGCACTGTTCTAATATGTCAGGTTCCCAGCAGCACACTTTCCAAGTTTGAAGTCGATCAGATGAATGGCTATGGAGATAAAGCGCTTTTTGTGTTGCCAGTAGGTGGCGCTATGCCAAAGTGCACGGAATTCAGCTCCCTGCACTCCCTGTAGTCCCCCTAAGCGCACTCCCCAAAGTTGAAGTCGATCGGACGAACGGTTAAACAGATAAACAGAATTTTTTTATGTTGCCAGTAGGTGGCGCTATGCCGAATTGCACGGAAACACGGCACTGCAGTGCACAATAGGGCACACTCCCAAAGTTTGAAGTCGATCCGACCAACCCGTCCTGCAGCTCGCATTCGCAGCTCGGCCGCTCCGATATCGATTCATATGTCCAGAGATCAATATATATATATATATATATATATATATATATATATATATATATATATATATATATATATATATATATATATATATATATAATGCTATAATATTATAGGCTGTGTGTGGTAGTTGAAACATAGCTTCAAGTTGACGTTTATTTATGTTTGTAGTTGAAACAAAAAACCCTAACCCTGTCTGAGGAAGGGCTTTGCCCGAAACGTCACACATTTTTTGTGGTCTCCGGTTAAATATTTGGGAGCAGCTGCCAGTGTGCGGACTCTATTTTTTATTACTTATGTAGTTGAAACAAAAACATAAATACTGTAGGCTACATAAATGGAAATGTTTGATCATTAATATCTACTATTAGAAATTATATAGGCTGAAATCAAATCACTGTATAATTGTGAAAGTGTCTTTATTGACAGATGAAAAGGCTGTTATTTACCCTTTGTCACCACTTGGTGAGTAAATATACTGGATGTGTAACTAAAACGATTAAAATTGACTAGGGATGCACCGATTGCCATTTTCTTGGCCGATTCCGATTTCCGATTTTTGAATAGTCTGACTTGCCGATACCGATTTTTGCCGATTCCGATTTTTTTTTCTAAAAACAACAATTGACAGCTTACACAAACGTTTTTGTAACTTTGTTTGAAAATTAAGATTCATAGAACAATTCTTACATCTAATGGGGATCCAAATAATCTTATCTTATCTTATCATTTGCATGAAGTAGGACCATCTCACTCAAACACATCTCAAAATAAAAGTGTTCCAGGTTAGGCTACTGGACAGAGCTTTTTTGTGCAAATACAATGAATACAAAAATTAAATTAAATCCAATAGCCTATATCCCACAGCTATCATGCATTTACTTTTCCAAAAGAAAACAGGTGCAACAGAACATAAAAATGATCCATGGACAAGGAGTTTATAGACTGGCTCCAGACCAGTCCTCTTGAGTAGAGGGGAAATGAGTTTATGAGTTACAGTAACGATCTTCAGTCTGAATATCAGGCGGAGTTTACACACAGTCCGAAGTTTGGTATGCGTATTTTTATCTGCCATCCGAAAAAATATCGTCACGCACAGAAATCCTTGCACACTTGTGAGTCCGATGCATTTTTATTATTATGTCCGTCGTTCTATTTGCAATACGAAACAAATAGTCTCTCCTGTATCTACGTTACAACATGACTGACAGGCTGAGGCACCAGCGCTGATGTGGAATGGAAAAGGCAGGTCGGGGAATGGTTATACTGGACACAATGCTCGCGTTCACCTCGCCAAGTCGGCTGTGCACTGTGGCCGGGTGCAGCAGCACTGCTTCCCGGGTAGAGAGAGCAGAGAGAGGGGGGCCAGGGCCTAAAAAAAATAAAAGTTTGGTTCCTGTTGGTTGTCAGTTCGGTGATGGGTCGGTAGGGAATTTATTTTATTTTATTTTTTTATTTTTTTCCCCAGTGGCAGCAAGGGATAGATAGGAAATATATATATTTTTTTATTTTCCTTAAAATTACAGCAGCGATGGATACTTTTTTTCATAACATAGTTTACATGTACTCTACCACTGTGCTCTACACACGTTTTTATATGAACAAAATATTTAAGTCAATATGAATGCTTTCATATCAAACATGTTTGATATTTAGGACTGACAATCTGCGTGAATAGCCTACATCATCCTGCTGCTGTGCAAGCCTCCCGTCATTATCGTTTATCTCCCCTAGAATCTCAAACATGCACACACTACAAGATTTGTAAATGTGGCGCACCATGCACTACAGGATATTATTAAGATTATCGGCAGGATAATCACCTTGACGCCCGGCCATACTCGTTTTTGGGGTTCCAGCAGTGACCAAAGCGCTCCGCCCCCACCTCACCTCTCTCTCTCTTTCCTCATTTTCATGCCCGTCTCGCCAAACAAATGAATCTCACGGTAGTTAGCATGCGTGTAAACAACGCGAGTCTATTGTCTGTACAAGTGAGAACACAAACACATGGGTACCAAAATATATTCCCCTGCTGCATGTCATGAGATCGGCAAAAGTTTGGATAGACGATTGCTTCCCGCAGCAGCAATGCCTTTCCCCCCCACACTGCTCGATAGACAGGTAGGAGATTACAGCCTCTGACTGGCAGGGCTCAAAACTACGATATAACAACTTTTTATTCATTGGTCATTCATCGTGATATAAATTAGTGACATTTTCCCCCAAATCCTCAAGGTTCTGTGCTGTTGGTATTTGGTAGCCTATCTGATGCCTGCAGTGCAGCGCATCAAATGAGCCGCGTCAATTAACGATAATGACGGGAGTCTGGCGCAGCAGCAGAATGATGTATTCGCGCAGATTTTCAGTCCTAAATATCAAACATGTTTGATATGATCGGGACGGCCCCGATGAGGCTGTGAGCAGATCGGGAGGTTTAAGATTGGATCTGCAAACAGCTCACACTAAAATCCTGTAGTGTGAGCCAGCCATAGCGCCACCGTCAAATCAACATGCTCATAAAATAAATTGGGTCGCACGTAAATTGACAGGGTCGGTCGGCAACAGGAACCAAACTTAATTTTTTTTTAGGCCTAGTGAGGTGAAGCGAGCCGCTCAGACTGGACTCCAGCCGAGCGGGACTCGGCCGCATCTCTGTCTCCACGGCTTATTTTCGATTTGCATGTGTGACAAACTGCGAGATTTGTCTACTTCACTGACGGTGAAAAAAATCCACAACGAGGAAGGTATGCTGGCGTGTGTGGTGTGGTGGCTGGGTGCCTGTCTCGGTGCTTTGGGTGTGCGCGCACGTCATGTGAAAATCGGCTCACAGAATCGGCTATTTAGAGTGACCGGCGCAGATCACCGATCGAGGCCGATCACGTGAAAATCGGCCATTTCCGGTCACGTGCCGATCGATCGGTGCATCCCTAAAATTGACAACTGGTCCGAACTTTTTTTCCCCATGTATCTACCGGTCCTTGGCGCAAAAAAGGTTGGGAACCCCTGTGTTACACGGGGTCTACCCGCTATGCCGACCACCCGCAATGCCGACCTTAGGTTTAGGCGTGGGGGTGGGAGAGGTTAGGTTTTGGGTTAGGGTCTGGGGAAGGTGAGGTTTAGCTTAGGCATGGAATGGGGGGAGGTTAGGTTTGGCGTGGGGGCTGGGAGAGGTTAGGCTTTGGGTTAGGGTCTGGGGGAGGTTAGGTTTAGTTTAGGCATGGGGGGAGGTTAGGTTTGGCGTGGGGGCTGGGAGAGGTTAGCTCCACCGACACGCTGCATGCCGCCTCGCTCAGCTGGTTCTGCTTGTGGGCTATCGGCATTGCGACCTGTCGGCACTGCGGCCTGTCGGCACATAGACGCGGCACCGTGTTACACAACTGGACAGTCATGTAATTCAGGTTACTTACAGGTCAAAAAACATGTTTTAGTATTACTAACCAAATCGATATTGAAATTAATCGAATCGGATTAAGTGGGTAAAGGCAAATAATAGAACAGCTCGAACAGTCTGGTAAGCTCAGAAAATGACTTCACTTTACTGCAGCCTTTAAAACCAGGAAAAGAGGACTATGCAATATCACAATATTACCATAACAAAATCTAAGACGAGATCTGTCTCATCTAGTCACAATATTGGCCAGACCTAACCTTGAGTGCCATGCAGAAACGCTGAGACACAATTTGCAGAAACAGCATTATAAACGTTGATTATCAATCTGCTTCTTTAAATGATATAGTGAAGTGACGATAAATTACTTTGTTTGAGACACGCGCACACACACACACGCACCTCACTGATTGCTGTGTTGACTGACTGGCATTTTATGGAGGCGGCGTTCTGGTTCACCGTGGATGTATTTAAAGCTACTGTAGTTTGACTGTCAAAATCCCTTTACCTCGTCTTTTGTTGAAACGTCCAAACTTGTCTATTTCGTTGCTGTGGTAAGGGACACTAACGTTCTCATTCGCTATAAAGTATGAAGATGACTCAGTGGCGGTGACGGCAGCGATTTTGTTTCTGCATGTTCTGCAGACAGTGTGAGCATCTTCCATCAACTCAAGTTTCTATTTTTGTAATGGACAGTTTCTTGTTATGAAAATGAAAAAAAAAAACATACCTTTCACACACCCTGGGGCTTTTGGGCTTAGTGCAGGCTTAGTGCAGGGGGTTTTCAAAGTGGGAGGCTCGCCTTGCCAGGGGGGCTCCAATCACTTTCAGGGGAGGCTCAGTGACTGGAAGTAAAAACAATATTGCATTAGTTATTACATTAGGATATCATAATAGAATAGCCTAAAAAATGTGTGATTAGGTTGGATAGTTCAGAGATGCAATAGTTTTGGTGAATGGTACTGTTGTTTTTTCCCAGGTTCAGAAACAAATAATTGACTTCAGACACACCTTTTCGACGTATGCCTATTTGGTGTAGTCTGAAGATGTGTCAAATAGCAATATCAGGCCAGTGTTTCCCCTACAATTGTACAGGCACTGCGAGGACCCCCGCCTGGCCAGAAAAAATTAGGGGGATGATGTGTTTGCAAATTTCAATAGAAACCTTTATGGCATAATACCATACAACAAAACCTATATTGGTGTTGACAATAATATATACAAGAGCACTAAATAACGCCAAATACACATTTATTCAAACCATAAGCATTTGCTTCAAAATTATGGCCAATATATATATATAATTAAAATACAGTGATCATCAGAGATGCACAAGTATTTTTTTAAGTCCACGTCAGTTTGTTATGATGCGATCTTATCCACTTTTTTATACGGTGTCTTGTCTTGTTTTCCTTGTACTGACTTGATCAAAGCAAATGTCCCTTGTAGACAATAAAGTACAACTAACTTTATAGGGTAACATCAGAGTCACTGCACCATTACTGTATGCAACATGATTCTGAGCAATTTAGTTATAATCACTTGATGAACAAAACTTTGGTCAAAATATAAGACAGTGTTATGTGGTTCATTTGAATTTCAAGAACCTGGTTAAAAAAATGCTATTTTCAAGCTATTCCAGTAGGCTACTTGGTTTTTTTTCTCTAAATCCTAGCACTTCAAGGACCTTGTATGTGCACATCCCTAAGCCAGGTCATAAAAGGGGGGCATGCAAGTCAAATGTTACATGGTCTCCCCTGATTCTAGGTATAGAGGTACTTGGTTCGACCAAGTAAAACCAGTTTTACCTGAGCCAGACTATATTAGCCACGTTAGCATCGTTAGCTTCCAGAACAGAGCAGAGATGGTACAGGGAACAGTAGACAGAATATCATATTTTCTTCATGCAGTAACAAGGCTTGAAATATTTTCTTTGTGGCTGACTGTTGCTGTAATAATGCGTTGTGGTCATGGCGTGAACATGCACAGTTGCCAAGAAGCCAGAGTCTAGCAATTCAGCTACCACTAACTAGCAATCAGCTAACTACGCTAATGCAGGAAATGCAAAGGCATAATGACAGAGGAACCAAGATGAGACTGTTGAGGATATCAACATGTTGCTCAGACATATTATAATATGACTATGAAAAGCTATACACAGATAAAATGTAAACATATTTACTGTCCATCAACGTCCGCCATTTTGTGAAAACGTCACAAGCAACATGGGCAAACCTGTTCGGTCTTAAAGAGACAGGCGCCAGTAAAAATAATGAAAACGTACTTTCTAAGACAAGATTGTAAATTAATGATTACTTTCAATAATACAAGTCAATCTTCATAATAAAAACGATTATTCTACAATTCGAAATGCATTGTCCATCCCTACTCCACACACCATGGAGCTTTTGGAGGGTGAGATGACTTGCATTAGGGAAGACGGCCAGGCCAAACTCAATGTAAAAATGTGTCACTGACTCGGAGGCCAAAAAAATCATTTTCTGTTTAACCAAGAGCTGAGAACAAAATAGCATGCTTCCCGAATTGAAGACTGGTCCTGAACAATCCAACACAATTGTTTTTTGCGGCCATTAACGTTAATAAGCACACTGCATTTGCTGGAACTAAAGTTTATTCTAACGTACTTTCAAAGGCATGCTACGTCAGCAGATAACGTTAGCTTTATAGCAGCTAGGCTAATGCCACACATGAACTCGCCTCTCTTTAGTGGGGTTTTGACGTTTTAACATTACACCATTGTAGGCTATTGTTTGATTGGTTTGTTACTTGGTCTGTGACTGCAGCAGAGGAGAGTATCGCGGCAAAAAGGGTGCTTTTTGGCGGCTAATGGTAGCGCAAAAATAAAACACAAAGTTACTCTCCAAACCCTGACCAGTTAAGTTTGCTGAGGTAGACAGGCAGTACAAGTTAATATTTGAATAGCTGAAACTTACCTTCTCCTAAATTCCAATGGATGAAATGGCTGTGAGACTGTGAATAAGCTCTGTCTGGTGTGGTATTCCTCCTGTCTTCCGTGTTGAAATGAGCGCGCCTGAAAGTGGGGAACTGCGCATGTGTAGTCTCCGAGTGCTGCCGAGGTCTCCCGAGTTTTGCCGATGGTCCACCTTACATGTACTCTTAAGCAAACGTTACTCATCATGACGAGTATAGTTACTTTACTCACCAGAAAGTAACCTCTACTCAGTAAAATGAGCAGAGTATACACAAACAGTAGCAAATTGTAAAGGTTACTTTTTTCTTAAAGTAAGGGTAGCAATTACCATTTACAGTGTAGGGCCACGCCAGAGGAGGCTTGCAGGAAGGAGGCACAGCAGTTGGGACCAAATTCAATAGCTTACCCTTGGCCTTTTGCGGCTCCACAGCCGTGGAGGGGAAGGCAAAGAGAAGCAACAGGAGGAAGGGTTTGAAGCTAACAAATGCTATTCAGGTGGAAAAAAACCCTGCCATTGGCAACAAACTCACTCTGATACCCAACCCCCACCAGATAGCTCCTCAATCACTGTAGGGCCCACCTAGTGGCCATAGAACAAAGGAGAAGCCAGAGGGCGGAATTCAAGGCGTGAAGAACAAACAAGTAGCATTCTATTCATTGAGAAGCCTGTCATAGAGAAGAGAAAGTATTTCTATTTTAGGGAAGATGTGTTCTGATGGAAATTGATAAAGCAATGGCATGTCTGACATTAACCTGAATTTTGTTTTTCTGTTTAAAAAGCAGGTTATTGTGTAATGAGGAGAGGAGAAAGGCATTACATGAGGATAACCTTGGTAAATGGGAAAAAGTGTAAAGTGTAATGGAAAACATTTAATAGTACATTTATCATAATTCAATGATAGCTTGGTTTCATGATACCAAATATTTGAACAGAGTAAAGAATATCCTAATTTGAAAATCTGAGAATGATTTTTAGGAAGTAAACAACTTTAGTTTAGGATCTGAGTGCACCAGAGGGAGGTGCAAGGTCATTAGCATTCTAAAGGATGGTAAGCAGGGTGACCTGCATGGGGAAATAAGTGCATATTGTAGGCTATTGGGGGAAATCTATTAACTTGAATGGAGTACAGAAAGATTATAATAACCCAATGGTCTTAGGAAAATACATTTGTACTAAATTGTTCTTATAACTTTTCTTATAAATCTTTACACTTTATGGGATATTCATTAAGGGGGTCTTGCATGGTTCCCAACCCCACCCAATTGTAAACATGTGGGATTAGATAGTATTTGGGGCACAACAGATGGCTCACTAAACTCTGGCCTGAGAAGGTGTCACTTTAGCCATAGGGGGTACTAGAGGCAAAATAGACTTTGATAAAAGATCAAAGGGCCATGTGCAGGATGAGAAGAAGCCACTGGAGGTAAATTTACATTATGAAAGAGACATGGTCTGAAACAATGCTGATGGAAAGATCTGGCAAATCAACATCCTGAGGGAGGTAAGATTGAGCAAAAATCACTCTTATTTAGAAAAATGTACCTTAGAGTAACTGTGAGATTAATCTTAACAGAAAGATGTTCCATTATTTGTGATTGCAATGACTAACTATAATTGTCTGCTTAAATCTGTTACAGAGAGTTAAAAGGAGCAGAGGTGACTTTGTTGCCCAAATTGCATGTTTATATGCAAATGGCCTGAATGGCTCATTCACTGCCTGAGGAAAATAAGAGAAGTCGTTTTCTGAACAAACATTTAGAATAACATTATAAAGTTAATTTGATTTGCAGACATTTACTACTTTCCAAATCTATCATTATTACCGTTAGTCTGATAAGTAGTCTCAAAATTAAAAAAATATACAAGCCATGTGTCTCGCAAGAAATCAAGATGCAGTGAAATTTGCACTTAATAGAAGTGTGATTATAGTGATAAGGTGCAAACAGACACTAGTTGACTGGGAGACAACAGCTGGAGGGCTGCTGAGCCAGGGGGCTTGACAAAACAAAAGAATAATAGGTGTTTGTTTATACAGCGAAGGTACTTTCTCAAAGCCATAAATAGGTTAACTGCGTCCAGCAGGAACAACTGCAATCTTCTGTACGATAGATTGAAAGTATCGTAGGTTAAAAGTAGTCTATTATAACGTTTCTATTACAAATGATCAGAGGAAGGTACAATAAAAGAAATATTAGAAGTCATGTCGGATGAATGTCATAATGGGCACGAGATGAATGCAGTGATTGGAAGTGGAAAGGAGATGGATCTAAATGCAGTGCTTAACATGGTAAGTGGAAAAGTACTTATCATATTACATTTGAACATGAAATGAAAACTACAGCCTAAGTATGATATATAGATATGTTAAGAGCCAAATTATAAATGAAATAATAAACTTACAAAGATATGAAATGGGTTCTTATTAAATAATATCTGTGTATAGAATTTCTATTTGCAGAATGAAAAGAGTGAAACTCTAGATATAGATCTGTAGAAGTTTCAGAAGGGGGGATTTATAGGATTTATAGCAGATATGATTTATTTCATTGTGATGTGTTGCAAGGAAATATTGTTGCAGATTGGAGAGACTTGGAGAGACTTGGAGGGAAATGAATGATCAGAGGGAGGTATTCTGACTCGAAAGACTGCTGACTGGACTTGTTGAATTGACTTGACTTGAAATGAGCTCATGTAAATATGTACAATAATTATGAAAATGTTTGTTGGGTGAGGCAAACTTTAAATCCAAGTGTGTTTGGGGGCATGTGGTTTGATGACAAACTAATAACTAACCAAACTAACTAATTCATAACTAACTATGAAAAGTTGATTGTTATAACCAAAGTTGTTGGACAAACAGCCGTGGAGGGGACCGAATCCATGGCAGGTAATATTGAAGAGGAATCAATTTAAGAGGTGAGATGAATCATTCTTAATACAAATTATGCTGTTAATGACAATTGAACCTGTGTTTGTGTGTTGCCATGTAAATAAGTTGTTAGAATAGCAATTTAAGTGATCATTTCAATGTAGTGTGCATTGTGAGCAGATGAGATGCTCAGAGTTATATTTGTGTCATTACAGGAGGGAAGCAGAGGACTGAGTTGTCAATCCAGCAGTAAGACCATTTGGTATGGCAACAGGGAGGTTCTGAACCTCGCTGCCTGGAGGGTTAACTCAGTTGAATGGGGTCCAGCCTGTAAGACTGCACCCTGGACCAGGGAGGTCCAAAGGACTCAAGCGGCAGTACAAATTTAAAGTGTAAAGAAGGCGGCATAATGAGAGAAATTGTCCAGTGTTGATTGCTGGAGTCACTACATGAACAGACTTGCTAACCAGACGGAGGACTGATGGGGATCGTCTTGCTCCGTTCGGCTACACGCGGCGGGAGGAAAGAACACAGGATCACACATTGGAGTGCTGAGACACAAACAGGTGTAGCGTTCTTATTGTACATATATTAGAAATGAATGCGTGCATTATGGAGTAGGAGGAAAATTGAGTTCTTATCTCTTTTACGAAGGAGAACGGACTTTAAGTGAAATACCAATGTGATCTATTGAAGCTAAACAGGAATACTGCACTAAGATATATACTTTCATTACAGGTGACACAGACGGAGACCATGGCGAGTGATCTGCGCCCAGGAAGTCATCGGATTGTCATCATCGGGTACCTGCTGAGTGATCGTCAAGGAGAGGGGGACAAGTTCTCAACACATCCTGCAGAGGGGCCATGAGGGGACATTGAGGACGCATTGGCCAACATGACGGTGATGACAGAGAGGAGCAGTGTCACTTGAGCTGATGGGTCATGTGACCACCGATGTCATCATCCTGACCCTAAAGAGCACGGCATCATCACCAACCAGGACGACAGGAAGCAGATCTGGCACCACCTCTGTATAGCGAGCTGTATGTGGTCTCGGAAGAGTAGCCTATCACACCATACTGACAGCGGCACTCTTCACTCCAACGCTCATGTTCGAGACTTCCAACCTTGTCATGTAGGTCACTTCAGGGCTCTGAGGTCCTTGTGTGTGCCTGGCTGAATCACAGGAAGTGTCCTGTGTACTCTAGTAATGGTGAGACCCACGTACTCTTTCAATAAGAGCTGCACGCTTCTCCGTGTCATTATGCGTCTGAACTTGGATGGTCGAGACTTCACAGACTACTACATGGAGAGCTTGACATGGATGAGAGATAATATTCCAGTATCTACAATACTTAGGTCAGATGCAGATTGGTTGTGATAGACATGAAAATCACATTGTTTTCTGGGTGCTATCTGTGAATGAATCGGAATTGTATATAGGAGAAAAAGAAGAGTTCCACAGGAAAAACATGTGGACGCCAGAATAAAAGACATATTTCATATAAATATTGCAGAATTATAGTGTGATTATTGAGAAGTGTTCCCAGTATGTACAATGTTGTTACATCGAATTTGCAAGTTGTCTGAACTAAACACATCTGTAGAGATAGAGAAACCTAATGACATCCATTATACAGTATATGATTAATGCAAGACTATAGGTAAGAAAGTAGACATTCATATTATTATTACCCATTCCTTTTGATAGCCTTACAGTGAGATTCAAATAACTCCAGTAAGAGGGAAATACTGCTTTAAACGAGTTCATTGTCTTTGTTGTGGTTGTAATGTTAATTACTATTGGAAGGGAAACATTTGTCACCCTGGGAAGGTATGGCCACCTCATCCATAGTTCATCTTTTTGTCACAACTATTGAGTTAGTAACTAGAATATGTGTTTGGTGGGGAATTAAATATTGTGGCCTAGACAACAGTAAATGATAAATATGGAATTTGGGGGAAATCAAGAAGGTGGATGTCATCAGGTTACTTTTGTTTGTTTTAGACCGGCGATAAATTGGTGTGCATTTGGCATACTAATGTTTCAGTAATTGTTATTGGTTACATTAGATTGTAGCCTACTTTTATTTTGTCTTTGGTATATTTCATGTCTTTGGTATATTTACAACAGATGAAAGTAATTATACATGACAGTAACTAGCTGGTTATAGATAACTAGCCTTGGGAAATATTTCTGTATGATTATTTTGATTATTTTCATGATTTTCTATTCTATTTTATTTTATTTTATTGTATTTCATTTTATTTTTTCATTTCTGTCATATAACCTGCTGTATATTGTAGATTAGTTGTTATGTTGGAGAGTCAATCACCCTAGGGAGTGTTAGAATTGCATCACGTGGTACATTTAGGACGAACCATGTCTTGTAGGCTCGCCAAGTATTTTTCCCTAGATCAGGGTTTTTCCCTACAAGTTCATGATTAGATTAGTTAGAATACCTATTTGCGTCTTTTTACCTCACCCTAGTAAGAAAGAGGGGAGGGTATTTGGCCGAATATGGCACCTTGATTTGTGACGTCTGATGTGGGACAATAGGGCGTGAGGGTAGAGGTTATAAATCTTGGTATTTATAACAGAGTCTTTCCAAGCTAATTGGAGCTTGGGCATCAGGCCTCATGAATTAAGCTGGAAGAATAGCTAGGCTTCATATTAGATTAAATGTTACATTATGCAGAAAAATGTAACTACAATGTGGTGATTGATTTTCATAGAGAGGAATGATCAGAAGTGGGATCTTGACAGACTAAAGTGGACTTTCAACTGATGAGACTTGTGACTTGTGACTTAAATTAACTTACTGGTAAGATGTGCAGAAACTGAGATTTGTATTTGACATAGGTTAATATAAAGTTATTAGGAAGCTTTGGGACAGCCAAGCACTTTTCACTTATGAAATACATTACTATAATAGCTATGAACCTGGAGGGTTGCATAGAGACCTTTGTAATACCATATTTCATTGAGAAGTGCATCGTTGTGTCAGTCAAAAATAATGTTCAGGTAACCAAAGGATTTGACAGGAAGTAGACCTGAGATTGAGACTGTACAGTAACCATTGGAGAATGACTTAAGCTTAGAATAGGAATTAGTGACACTTTAAGGTGCAACTGGACTACATTTGAACTACCATATACAATGACTTAGTCCCAACTCTGATCAATAAATTAGATGTAGAGGATTTCATCCAATACACAACTGTTAGCTATAGGATTCAATAGGTACAAATACACTTTTTGTACTAGGTAGCAGGAGGAGGGTCAGCTATCTTCCATTCTTTGTATATATCACTGTATTAGTGAATAATAAGTTTCCAATGTATTAATTGTTTTATTAACTGTGTAATGTAATTTTGAAAATAATGTTCTGATGAACAAGAGGGAGGAATTGTCGTAAGATAATCCAAAATTAATGTAGAAGGAGTGGTTTAGTAAACTCCTCCCTTGTATGTTAATAGTCTCCTCCTCCTTCTTGGTCATTTAAATAGATTGTGCAACCTGAGAACCGGAAGTATTACAGCTACAAGATACGAGATGTAGAAGGATACTTCCATGTGCGCACATGTATAATAAATCATGGATTCTTTTAAGCAAATAGAGTTGGTTATTTAGTAAGTAGGAAAATTCTTACGACAATCATCTACACATGTCTAATTCAATTGGCCAGTCTTGAGCATGATCCAGCAGTTTGAGGTTCTGGACCTGTTAGCGAGCAGTCCCAATGCTACCCTGCTCTTTTCATATAGTGCGGTGTGCAAAACTACAATCTGAATTTACTGATTTACTCAGTGTACATTTAAAAGTACTCAAGTAGAATATTAATTATTAAAATGACTCAAGTAAGAGTAAAACTATAGCATTATAAAAAGGGTTACTTTTTTTTTTACTTTTTAAGGGTTACTTAAAAAGTACAAATCCTTAAAAACCTACTCAAGTCCTAGTTTCCACCTCTGGCAACACTTTAGGTCACAGGGCCTTGCAGGAGTCCCATACAGGAATAGTCCAGGTCAGTGGTTCTCAAAGAGGGGTCTGGGGACCTCCAGGGGTCCTTTATTCACTATAATTCCATTCATAAGTAACACAATGACAGTATTTGTTCATGGGTTTCAGACTTTCTTTAATCAAACACCTAAAAGCAAAAATCATATCTTGACACCCCATCGTTTACAATTCTGTCAAATCTATCTATCTATCTATCTATCTATCTATCTATCTATCTATCTATCTATCTATCTATCTATCTATCTATCATTCGATCTATCTATCTATCTATCTATCTATTGATCGATCGATCTATCTATCTATCTATCTATCTATTGATCTGTCTATCTATCTATCTATCTATCTATATATCTATCTATCTATCTATCTATCTATCTACCTATCTATCTATCTATCTATCTATCTACAGTATCTATCTACAGTATCTATCTATCTATCTATCTATCTATCTATCTATCTATCTATCTATCTATTTATCTATCTATCTATCTATCTATCTATCTATCTATCTATCTATCTATCTATCTATCTATATATATACAAATGCTTTACATAAAACATTAAAAGCACTGAGACAAAGGGAAAAAGATAAAATGCACATAAAATAACAAAAGAGATGCTATTAAAAGTATCTAATCATGTAAAACAGAAAGACACCCACCACCACTCCAAAGATAATATTGTGCGTGTGCGTGCGCACGCACGTGCACACCCCAAAATATAATAAATGACAGGAACAGTTCACAACATTGGATTTTAAAATAAACATTATTCAGTAAAACATCTACACACAATATCTGGGTAATGTAATTTTCTAACGAAGAACGAAAGCAGTTCACCAAATACAAAACTTAAAAAAGGAAAAACGCTAAATGAAAACTTAAGCTGTACATGCAGATCGGAGATAATTTTGCACATCATTATACAGATGACTGACTTTATATGACAGAGCAGAGCACTGAGCCACAGCAGCATCAAGAAGAACTGAACTGAACAAAACAAACTCATTATGAGATTTATAAACTCACAAAAAATATATTGTTCATGAATTGACAAACCAAAATGCTGTGTCTGTCACATAGACCGTATAATAAATATGGACGTAGCTATTGTGACTTCACCCATTGGTTTTTGGAACCCCGTTTTGAAGCACTGAGGTTGACATTTTCATAGTCGCCATCTTTATTATTTCGAGCCATAAGTGATGTGAATTTGCATGAGAAGGGCTATTGATTCATGATCGGAGAGCTGCGCAAAATCACTTTGACACGCTACCTGCTTTATTTTCTATTTTACTCTAAATTAGACCATACCGTAATTTAAAAAATGAACATCATGTTGTGTTGAAGGAGACTTGAAACTAGTGATTGAGAGGAAAAACTAGGAAAGTGTTTACTGAGGTAATAAATCAAGTGAGAAGTAGGGACATTTTCCCATTGACTTCTATACAATCAGACTCCTTTTTGCAGCCAGTGGAGTCGCCCCCTCCAGGCCATTCGAAATAATACAGGTTTAAGACACTTCATTGGCTTCAGTTTTCACAACTGGAGCTACCCCCTTGGTCTCTCAGCATGCTACAGGAAGTGTCACTCTGTTAGTTCCCCATAATCCCTCACAACAAACGCTGTGCAGAAACAGCTGTAGCAGCATCAGTGCTCTGCTGACGTAGCTCCTCCTACAGAGGAGGGTTTACCTGTACAGTCATGCTGCTGCCAGTTCTTACTGACACTCAGTTAGCAAACAACTACCTGCCTTTAATAGTAGCAACAATACAGTATGGAGGCAGGGTCACGCACTGATGCAGGAAAATTATCCAAGAAACAACCAGAAATATTCATCTTTGGCAGGTAAATCAATGCACATTTTAACAATTTGATTTGCCCAACAATTTTCTGACAGATCCTATGACTTCAAATCTCAACCAGTTTTGTTGCAAATTCCAAAGAAAATGGCTGTAATTATCTACAGTAGATGCCTCTGTCATTTAATGGAGTTCACCATCCTCTTCTCATCTCCGCTGACTGCCTGTCAAGATTAACAGACGGACAACGATAAGTTGTTATTGTTTACACTCTGCACTCTATTTGATTTCATATTGTATGGATCTTCATTTCCGGATCAAAAGATAACATCTAGATCTAGAATGATGCAATCTGCTTTTTTGTCCATCAGATTAAGGATTAAAAACTCAACGCCAACTGTTTAATGAAACTGTAACACAGAGATTGAAAATGTTGTTAGAACGACTGTTTGAATCCTCATCAGCAGCTCATGTGAATTACACCTCTAACTGGTGTTTTAGTCTAAAGGAAATCAAAGATTTAGTAAAAAGATAGAGTTTCTGCTTATATGTATGCCAGTACAGCAATGCAGATCTGCAGAGAATAGTTTATGATGAATACTCACTGTGATAACTGATCAGGTACGAGCATCTCTGGCAGATGACGTCTCCAAAGCTGCAGAAGAAGAAGAGAAAAAAGAGAGAAAACAGCAATATTATAAGAAACATAATGATTGACTACTAATGTCTGGCCTCTGCTTTGTCTTAAGTGCAATCCATGGAATCAACAGATATGTGACCTGCTCTGACAAAATCAGTCACATTTAGCAGAGGCCCGTTTGTGCAGAAACATGATTTTAGGAGGACAATATTTATTTTGGCTGTTTTGGGGTTTCATCAGATTGTAGTAAAATAAACCATATGGCTTTCATTCTGTGTAAAGATTATAAAACATACTTTTAGCAGGTGTGTGCACTGAAATACAGACAAGATGATACATTATTACTCAATGGTATGATTGAAGATTGATGAAATGAAACATAAAGAGAAAGTTAAGTCAAGCACTCAGGGGTGATTCTAGGACCAGGTGCCGGTTGCACAAAGCACCTTAAGTTAAGATTTTCCTTAAAGTCCGACTTAAGGTGTCCATAAAATACAATCGGCTGCACAGAACACCCAATTCAATCTTGTGCTTATGTTTTCTTTAAAATGTATAACCTTAAGGAGAAGATTTAATGGTGTTTTGTGCAACCAATTTTATTGTACCTTAACTCAGACTCTTAAGGAAAATCTTAACTTAAGGTGCTTTGTGCAACCGGCCGCAGACCGATGGGGGCTCAGACCCTGATGAGAATGTGACATGCATACAGTGCCTTGCAAAAGTATTCTGTCTCTCTATCCTGCCTCTGTGTGATGTCAAACCACAGTAATAGCGAGCACACTCACCAAACGTTAAAAAACTCAGGTGCAAGGCACAGAATATGACTTAAAGAAGAGAACAGCCAACACACTTGAATGTCCTTTCAAAGGTTTAATCCATCATCTGAGCAAAGTCAGCTACAACGGAACAAACAGGCCTTCTTCAGCGTGCTGCTAAATAAATGTGTTATAATGTGTTGTGATTATTCTTAGAAAGCATTATGCATAATGAGTGCTTCTAACTATTATACAGTGCTATGAGCAGATCTTAATGCATTATAAGTATTTGTATAAATGCATTATAGACATGGGCGTCATAGAAAGTGTTATAAAATGTCGAGAGGTAGAAAACTCTTCATCACTCACCATCATTGTTGCTTCTCCAGATGCAGACTGAGACTCTAGCGCTGCAGGTGGCCAGGAGCAGAACTCCTGCTACCACTCCCATGACAAGAGAAGCATTGATCCCTGAAGGAGAACATGGAACCAGAACAGAGTATATTCACACTTTGTCACATGACACTGGATGGATCACAGTCTATTTGTTCCACTTTAGTATTTTAAGTAGAGAGAGGAGGTCATGTGACTCAGACAAACTACACAAACACACACACAGACACACACGCATGTACACACGCACTACACACACACACACAAACACGGTCCTCCATTTCTTGTTAGATTGATTGGTTTTATGTTACTTCAGCACCTGATGACCTTTAGAGTTGTCATTGTTGTGACTTTCTGCCTTTATTCATTCTAGCTTTTGTAGGTTTGTGTATTATTCTATAGCTTATTATTCTATAGCATTCTATAGCTTTTGTAGGTTTGTGTATTATTCTATAGCTTATTATTCTATAGCATTCTATAGCTTTTGTAGGTTTGTGTATTATTCTATAGCTTATTATTCTATAGCATTCTATTCACCTTATGTAGCCACGTCCATTTGACCCGGTTGTGTGGTCGTGTGACGACTTCCGGAAAGAAAAAAAAAAAAAAAAAAAAAATGGCTGGCTGCTCCAATATCATCTAACTCTGAATAAACTAATAATTTAACCAATTGTATGTAACATACCAAATAAAAGCAAATGGCAATGTCTAAGAATGCAATGCCATGTAACTGGCTTGTTAATTCTCGCATTCCAGTGAATTACGTTAACGTCTGCAGGTCTTATAGACGTAAATGGCTTGAGCTGCGCTCGGAGGAGAGAAAACCATCTGAAGCTTTCTTTGTTGGAGTCCAGGTATGTTTTACAAGAAAGTGCTCGTCATTGTCGACGATAACGTTATCTGACCTGGCTAACAGTGGATACTCCGCTTGCTTGCTGTGTACCGAGCTCAAAGTAGTAGGCTGTTTTACCCCCTGCACTGTCCGCTACAAAAACAACTCTCTTCTTCATGACGTTCATTTGTATTTCGCGCCGTGACCGCCGGAAGTGTTAAGACGACCTGAAAGAATTTGGCCCACCCCATCGTCTGCACATAAGGTGAATAGATTTTCTATAGGTTTGTGTATTATTCTATAGCTTATTATTCTATAGCATTCTATAGATTTTGTAGGTTTGTGTATTATTCTATAGCTTATTATAGCATTCTATAGATTTTGTAGGTTTGTGTATTATTCTATAGCTTATTATAGCATTCTATAGATTTTGTAGGTTTGTGTATTATTCTATAGCTTATTATAGCATTCTATAGATTGTGTAGGTTTGTTTATTATTCTATAGCTTATTATAGCATTCTATAGATTTTGTAGGTTTGTGTATTATTCTATAGCTTATTATAAAACGGCTCTCTCAAATCAAGCAATCTGATTGGTTCACAGCCATTGTATAAATCCCGTAACCGAGTCCAATAACCCATGGCCATGGGTTATTGAGTTGCCATGGCAACTCTCTTACTAAGAGAGTAATAATAAGGCTTACCTCAAATGACAACGTAGAAAAAAAAAATAGCGGAGACAGCTGTCAGATCCTTGTGAATCGATCTTCGCTTATAACTTTACTAATACTTCGCAGAAAATTATGTTTTGTACAAGAATAGACGCGGGCTAATGTCTTAACCCCTCTCTCGCGCGCCCTCACTCTTAACCCCGCATTTCTAAATAAGACGTAACGTTACTTCGTGTCGGCATACGGCTCTGGTGTCGGGCTTTGCAAAAAGCTCTCAGCTTCTCAGCAAGCGCCAGGATTGGCCAATGTCAACTTCAGTCTCCAGAACGATCCAATCAAATCACCAGCACGTCTATCTTCTTGCTAGAGGTCCCGACTTACAGTAGTGTTTCAACTGACTCTATCAGAATACCATGCCAGTCGGACTTATAGTATCATTATTATATTTATATTATCATACTTGGAAACCGTTTTATAAAAGCAATATAGCACTCGAGCAGCGTGTGTTGTGGCATATATCCCGCTGCTCAGTTGTTATCCCACTAGGCCGCAGGCCGAGTGGGATAACAACTGATCAGCGGGATATATTTGCCACAACACACTAGCTCTCATGCTATATTGCTTAATTATAGCATTCTATAGATTTTGTAGGTTTGTGTATTAGTCTATAGCTTATTTTTCTATAGCATTCTATAGATTTTGTAGGTTTGTGTATTATTCTATAGCTTATTATTCTATAGCATTTTATAGATTTTGTAGGTTTGTGTATTATTCTATAGCTTATTATTCTATAGCATTCTATAGATTTTGTAGGTTTGTGTATTATTCTATAGCTTATTATTCTATATCACTCTATAGATTTTGTAGGTTGGTTTGTGTTTATTCTTGTTCTGCAGTTGGATGATTTCTTTCTGCTTCATATGTCAGTTTGTGTGAAGAGCTCTTGTGGTTTCCTGTCACCTACATCCTGTTACATGAAACACCCAGCGCCCTATCGTCTTCTTCGTGTGTGATCACCACCTGCATCTTTGTCCTGCATGTGGGTCCTCAGTAACTCAGTAACTTATAATCACAATATAATGTATTACAAAATGATACTATGATAATTATAACTGACACTATAATAAATAACACTATGATCCTGTGTGTGTGTGTGTGTGTGTGTGTGTGTGTGTGTGTGTGTGTGTGTGCGCGTGTGCGAGCGTGCGTCTGTGTGCGTGCGTGTTGTAGTGTGTGTGTGTGTGTGTGTGTGTGTGTGTGTGTGTGTGTGTGTGTGTCTATATGTTGGTTGATATTCACTGTCATGTTTCTGTACATTACAAACAGAAGAGACAGATGAACATTGTTGTTTCATGAAACTACATCAGGTCATGTGACTCTACCTGTTCTCTGCAGAGTGCTCTTTCCATAGGACACAAACTTCTTCAGGTCATCAATGCAGGTCTGTGAATAATACTTCTTCTCTGCAGCTAACAGAGCTTTGTTATTATTCAAGATCTCTGTGTAACTGACAGCCTGTGGTTTAGCAGCGATCCATGTCCATGTTGTCATGTCAGATACCAGACAGTCTTCTCCATCATAACCATACTGATTAAAACCATAACTTCTGGCCGTTCTATCACACGGCCGCTACAAAGGTGTGTGAGATCACCTCCATTTTATGAATGAACCTGATGAAGCACATCTGTAAACATGATGTTCTGACATCTGTTGCCAATAAATTATGTATGTTTGAAAGTCGGTCTTCCTGCAGATTTCTGGAGTGTGCAGTCTCCCTATATACGTCTATTTCACATCCCACCCAAATCAGCCATTTTGTGTCAAAAAGGCAGGAAGTAAAGCCGGTGCAAGCAAGACTATTGATTAGAGCCCCGGGACTGGACCAGCTGTCCCTGCAGAGGAGGAACAGCAAACAGGACCTTCTTTGCACCTCTGTTTTACTTCCTGCGTTTTAGACACAAAATGGTTGATTTGGGTGGGATGTGAAATAGGCTAATCGACTTGTCCTGATACGTTTTTTTATCGACAATAGAATACTACTTTATTAATCCCCCTCCGTCTTTTTAGAACAACAGAGAATAATACGTGTTAATAAATTGCATGGCAGTCACAAAAACCAACCCCATTTAAAGGAGAATTCCTGCTTTTTACACCCGGACCTTTTTTTCCAGCTAAAAATATGATGTTTTACTCACCCAGAGATCTTTGGTTTCATCCTGATTGCCAAGAGTCCTGGAACTGGCCAAAACGGGCGAACGGGGCATACGTATTACACACTGCAAATAACATATTTTCTGCAACGTAGCGGTTCATATCCTCATAATACCTCGGACTCTACTCGGACCTGAATATCTTCTATGGCGAGAATGAAACCAAAGTTCTCTGGGTGAGTAAAACATCATATTTTAAACTGGAAATAAGGTCCAGGGTGTAAAAAACAGGAATTATCCTGTAACATATGGGACTATTCACACCAAATCAGAAAGAAAAATCACGGGAAATTTTGATTTGGGTGTGAGTAGTCCCTTAGATATGTTTTTTGTTTGTTTGTTAGTTTGTTTGTTTGTTTTTCATCACCATGCAATTTATTCACACCGATTACTCGCTTTTGGTCTGAAAAGACCTTAAAACCGGCACTGCTCGGGGATAGTCTATGTTTGGTTCTGATCCATGGTGTCTGTATTGAGGCCCTGGTAGGTGGAGTCTGGCTGCAGAGTAGAGTATGTTTGGTTCTGATCAGGGCCGTAGCTAGCTATGAGGACGGGGAGGTCCGGACCTCCCCTAATATTTCAGCCTGCCAAAAAAAAAAAAAAAAAAAAAATTTTTTTTTTTTTTTTTTTTTTTGCAGGCCAGGCCAGGCCACTCACTGAACAGCAGGCCAGGCGCCGCCTACTGGTTTACTAGTGGTTTTATTACTTTATTCAGGTTTAAAGTGGGTGCATCTCATTGTAAAATTGGACTTGGCCCAAATTGGGCTTCAAATGGCCCAAATCAGGCTTCAAACGGCCCAAATCTGGCTTTAAACGACCCAAATAGGTCTTCAAACGGCCCAAATCTGGCTTCAAACGGCCCAAATTGGGCTTCAAACGGCCCAAATTGAGCTTCAAACGCCCCAAATTTTTTCGCGCGCGTCGGCCCGTATCGGCCTGGCCTGCTTGGTATCTAATGCCCGGCCTGAATTATGATCCCAGTCCGCCCCTGGTGGTGAGTGATGACTGTCTGTCTGCCTGGCGAGATAATTGAAGGTGAGCGAGCTGCGAGACAGTGAGCGAGTGAACGACAGACAGTGAGTGACAGATTTTTTAGCAACAACCAAGAAAGTAAGTGTCTAGTCTGTCTCTTAAGTAATGTTACCTGTGTGACACGTTGGGATGCTACTGGCTAATCATGCATGATGCCAATTGCCAAGCTCCCGAAGTCAGGTATGCAGGTGGCTATATGCATGGTTTCAGTTTCATGACCCAATAAGTAACAAAAAGAGGTGGTGTAAAGGTAAAAACAACATAATATATTTTATTTTATTTTTCAATCGTTCCTATCAGGAATAAATAAATGTCCCTCTGTATGTTTTTTTTATTATCGATGATGACTTTGTGTGTTGTGTACGGCTTGGGTTGTGTACCTGTGTTTGTAGGTGTCATTTTGATATGAATTTGGCTAAAACAGTTTGTGTTTGTTAGTTACAATTATGTTGACAGGAGAGCTGAGCAGGTGGTGACATGAAAGAGAATATACTGAATAATGACATCACAACAGTATAATCCTAATGTTGATTTAAAATGATATATTACTCTAAATATGGCTAAAAAAGGGGGAAAAAACCCTCAAATTTTTTTCGGCGGCGCCCTTGCGGGCGCCACCGAATCCGCCTCCCCTTGCTGGACCTCCCCTATTTCGGAACCCTGGCTACGGCCCTGGTTCTGATCCATGGTGTCTGTATTGAGGCCCTGGTAGGTGGAGTCTGGCTGCAGAGTAGAGTATGTTTGGTTCTGATCCATGGTGTCTGTATTGAGGCTCTGGTAGGTGGAGTCTGGCTGCAGAGTAGAGTATGTTTGGTTCTGATCCATGGTGTCTGCATTGAGGCTCTGGTAGGTGGAGTCTGGCTGCAGAGTAGAGTATGTTTGGTTCTGATCCATGGTGTCTGCATTAAGGCCCTGGTAGGTGGAGTCTGGCTGCAGAGTAGAGTATGTTTGGTCTTGGTCCATGGTTGCTGGAGTGAGGCCCTGGTAGGTGGAGTCTGGCTGCAGAGTAGAGTATGTTTGGTTCTGATCCATGGTGGCTGGACTGAGGCCCTGGTAGGTGGAGTCTGGCTGGGATCTGGAGGCTGGAGGACAGTTGGCATAGGTGACACTCTGTAAAAAATAATAAAATAATAAGTTCAGTAAGGTTACAAGGCAGGGCAGCACACCAGCGGTAGCCATGGAAACAGTCCTCCATATTGCATGTATCCTATGTATCCTTTTTTTTTTTGTTATCAATTTTTTATTCATGATTTTGTTACATAAAACAGTGCAATGTCAAGTACATTTTGAGATGACCCCGGAGGGATCAGGGAGCATAGGAATAAAAACAAAAATACAAAAACAACCAAAAACAAACCCCCCACCCCCTCCCTTTCCCACCCCTGTGGCGATCCGGACCCACCCCGCCCACCCCACGTTGGTTGTAGAAGAAACAGAGAACACTGTGTTACCATTCAACAAAGAAATTAAAGAAAATGAGTATTTAAACAAAAATGATCAGGTCAACAGCTGTTTGACGTTAGTTGCTGTAGAGCTCCATGTTAGTAAGGTTTTTTCACAAGCTCCGTGCATTCGAGCTATTGATAGTTCCATATGCACAATGTTCAGGAAAGACATAAGCCATAATTTATGGTTGAGAATGTGTGGAGGACTCCATCTTAGAGCAAGCATTTTCTTGGCAGCTGTTAGACCTGTAAATAATACCTGAGATTTATAAAACGGTAAAGCAAAAGGTGATGTGTCATTCAAAATTAATAGTTTAGGACAGCAGGGGACAGGCACGTCCAACAGTTCCGATAATGTAGAGGATATTTTTTGCCAGAATATTACAACTCCAGGACACTCCCAGAACATATGGATGAATGATCCGACAAGGTTGAGATTACACATTTGGCAGACAGGGGTGGAGATGATTTTCATGAGGTTGCGTTTTCTTGGTGTGAGATAAAGTCTATGTATGAAATTAAAGTGAATTAGTTTATGGTTTGGATTTTTGGACGTGCTGTCTATATTGTCCCATACGGTGGACCAGTTCACCTCTCCTTCATTGAGACCCAGGTCTCTCTCCCACACTTTTTGGACAGCAAGATGACCAGAGGAGGAAGTCAGTAACAAGTTATACAGTTTGGATACCAAACCAGTAGTGTGTACACCTATATTAAATATAGTATGAAGATTATGTGATCGTAAGGGACTGGTCCACGGGACGCCATATGCACGCATGGAAGATCTGAGTTGCAGATATAAAAAGAAAGAAAAGCCGGGTAAATCATAAGTTACTCGAAGATCGTTAAATGATCTGAGACCCTCATCACTACAGACATCAGCCAATACATGGATACCCCTACTACTCCACTGAGGAAAAGTAAACGAGACACCTCCAGAAAGTAAAGCAGAGTTATGAAAAATAGGACTATTTTCATGCCATTTTACATGAGAGTGGGTGGCTTTCTCTACCTTATGCCAAGTGGATAAAAGAAAAGACATTATGGGGCCCATTGATTTGTGGCGTTTAAGACTCTTAAGAGGTAAATTAGAGTAGATTAGGTCTTGTAAACGGTGTGGAGAAGCTATTTTTTCCTCTATTGTTCGCCATGAGACTGAAATGTTGGGGTCTAACCAGACTGATAATGGGCGTAATACATATGACCAAAAATACATCTTTAGGTTGGGCACGGTGAGTCCTCCATCCTGTCTGTCACGTTGTATAGTAGTCAATTTAATTCGTGGGCGCTTCCCTCGCCAGATAAATTTTGTAATGAGAGCGTGAATCTTATCCCAGTAGTTTTTAGGAGGTGAGAGGGGTATCATATTGGAGAAGAAATTAATTCTAGGTAAAATGTCCATTTTAATAACTGAAATGCGGGCTTGCGGAGAAAGTGGGAGAAGAGTTCGTTTTTCTAAGTCGGCCTCCACTCTATTTAAAATACCTTGGTAATTTTTAGTTGTGGTTATATGAGAGGGGAAAATTTCTATCCCAAGGTATTTAAAGGATTTGACTACTGGGATGTGAGGAGGTAAAGTGGAAGGGCAAAGAGATGAGTTAAGTGGGAGTAAGGAGGACTTAGACCAGTTAATTTCAAAACCTGAGAGAGCACTAAATTCTTTGAAGATATCTAAAACATATGGTATGGAGGTAGTGGCATAGTCTATGTATAATAAAATATCATCTGCAAATAAAGAAATGTGATGTGTAGTGTTACAGAATGTGATGGGGGAGATCATAGGGTGTTGTTTTATTGCTAAAGCTAAAGGTTCGAGTGAAAGCGCAAATAATGATGAGGAAAGTACGCAGCCTTGACGGGACCCTTTGAAGATAGAGAAAGGAGAAGAGAAAATATTACCTGTGATAATCATAGCTGAAGGATTAGCATAGAGAACTTTAATCATGCTAATGAAGTTAGTGCCCAAGCCAAATTTATCTAGGGTCATCCATAAGTACTCCCATTCTAAACGATCAAATGCCTGCTTGGCGTCCAGTGAGAGGACTGCACAAGGGGAAGGAGTGTCTTGTGAGAAATGTATCACATGTAAAAGTCTACGTATATTATCTGCAGCTTGTCTAGTTTTAATGAAGCCGGTTTGATCGTGATGTATAAGTTTGGTCATATGTTTTTCAAGTCTCATGGCTAACACCTTTGCATATATCTTGATTTCTGCATTCAAGATTGAAAGAGGTCTGTAGCTGCTGCAAAGGGAAGGGTCTTTCTTAGGTTTTAAATGTACAGTCAAAATGGCAGAGTTAGCATCCCTATTAAAAGAGCCCTGTTCTATAGAAGTGGAGATCATCTGTAACATGAGGTGACCCAGGGAATCCCAAAAGGCAAGATAGAATTCTGGAGGAATGCCATCCCAGCCAGGTGATTTGCCCTTTTTCATGGCCTGCGTAGCTAACTTAAGTTCCTCAAGGGAAATAGGAACTTGTAGCTGTTCAGATGACTCCTGAGTTAAGGATGGTAAGTTCACATTATTAAGAAAGGTTTCACATTTATCGTGATCTAGAGTAACTTCTGAAGAATACAGACTAGAGTAAAAGTTACGAAATTCATTATTTATATCTATAGGATTGGTGATAGGGTTATTTGAATGGTTGGAGACGATAGTAGAAATAATAGTGTGTCTGTTGTCATGTCTCAGTCTCTGAGCAAGGAGATGACTCGGCCTGGGTCCATTAAAGTAATATGTATCCTATGTATCCTAAATGAATACATTTATGCTGTTTTAGGCTGTGTGTCCAAAGAGTGTTTTAAACAGAGAGAGGTGGCTAAGGTGCAGAAAAGATGGACTCTCCAGAAAAGAGCTGCAGCCAGAGTTCTCCCCCCGCTTCCCCCCTTAACTTTAACTAATTAAACTTATCAGAAAAATGAGCACTTGAACATACATCAGCGTGATGAGAACTATACCTAAAATGACAGAAACCATCTTTGGAGAAAATGTATTTGACGTGTACTTTGATTATTTAGTTTGGCTCATGCCCCATTCACTAACACGAATGGGGCGGGATTTATGAGCTATACTGCACCCAGCCACCAGAGGGCAATCGAGATGTCTTCACTTTTTGAAGGCTGGCATGATGTCCATATATAGCTACCATCCATGGTGGAAACTAACTATGAGAATAAATAGAGATAGAAAGAGTTAAAGTAATTCACCTGCCGGTTTATGGAGTCTGACCTGGTGTTTGAACCTGTGGAAGAGACAGTAAAGCTTTTTATTTGTGTGTGCATGTGTGTGTGTGTGTGTGTGTGTGTGTGTGTGTGTGTGTGTGTGTGGGTGTGTGTGTGTGTGTGTGTGGGTGTGTGTGTGTGTGTGTGTGTGTGTGTGTGTGTGTGTGTGTGTGTGTGTGTGTGTGTATTTGAATTGTAGTAGTGTTGAAGTAGGTACTGAAGGAGAGACAGGGTAGGAAGGTAACTCACCATCACTTTCTCTCCTTCTCTTCCATCTGTAGAGCAGCAGCAGACTGACAGCAAGCACCAAAACAACCACAACAACAACAGTCACACACACAGCCATGACCAGGAAGTCACCTGGGCGAGAGAGATAGAGGGCGAGTGGGGAAGAAGGGCGAGAGAAAGAAGCAGGCCAGGGGGTGCAGCAGGGCCAAAAAGATGAAGGGAATAATAGAAATGAGAAAATCATCCTACTGTACTTTATGTGACTATCAAATAGTTTGGAATAATCAACTAAAGAGGAGACAAACTGTAAATCACAAGTCAGATGTTTTCTGATTCACTGATTCATCTATAGCTTAACTTGTACTTAGAAACAATGTTAACATGTTCAACACATCCTACATGTGTATCTTGTGTTACTGTAAACTCCTCTAAAAATAAATCTATAAAACATTTTACATTGTGAAAAATATATAATTTTTTACAACGTGTGAAATTGTCTTATACGAATCAGCTCTGGTTGTTGTTGGTGGTGTTGGTGGTGTTGTTGTTGGAGGAAGAGGAACTGGTTAAAGGTGAAACACATTCTGTTATATAGAATATGTTAAATATATATATATATATATATATATATATATGTATATATACTGTATATATAAGTTAAGTTAAGTTATATATATATATATATAACTTAACTTAACTTAACTTAACTTAACTTAAATGAATTGATGCTTGACACTTAGATCCAGTTAGCATATTCACCATGTAATAATCAAATATAGCCACAAGTGGCAATTGAGGGGTCCAAGCACAATTTGAAAAGACAAACAGACCAAACATTCCAGAAGGTAAAACGACACACACAAACGGACATGTTGTGAAGTTCAGACATGCAGTCTTAGCTTTAGTGTCGGCCCGTAACTTCTGTCAAGTTCATCTTTTCATTATAATCACATTGATGGAGTTGTTCACAACTGACAAACTTCCAACTAGTCTTTAATGACTGATGAGTTTAGAAAGGACAAGTCTGTGGATTAGATCTCACAAACTTCCACATGAAAGGTTGAGCCTTTACCTACTGAGCCAAATAAACACCTGATATAGGTTTAGTGAGGATAAACTAACTAAAGGGAGAAGTCATGTAATACTGCAACCTATGGCAAGTAGGACTTGTCCACCTGGGGATTTGAACCCTGGACCTTTCTAACTCTAAAGAAGGTGTCTTTACTGCCTGCTCCACTGGAGAGACATTAATGTTTAGACACAAATCATTACAGAAGGTAGAACAAGAACAGCGCTCACTGCTTCACTCTCTTTTTCTGTGCAGAGCTGTGATTTGATGAAATTGTCAAATAAATTAATTCCTTCATGCACTGCAAGTCAGGTGTAAGAAGTAAACTAAATGTGTCTCTCCTCCTCCATCAGCTGTGATCCCAGTCTTACCCGGGTTGTTGGTCTTGATCACTGCTGGGTCCAGTTTGGTGATGATGTCCTCCTTGACACCAGAGAGCTGAAACACACACTCGTACTTCCCCCAGTCTTCAGGTTTGACTGATGAAACGTTCAGCTGAACGCTCGTCTGGAAGGTTCCATCGTGGTTGGGGAGGATCTCTCCCTGGTCCATGAGGTCCTGAAGCCTTTCTCCATCTCTCCTCCAGAACAACATGGCTCTGTCAGGGTAGAAACCTGTAGTGTGGCAGCTGACTGGAGAGGAGGGAGACTTCTGGAGGAGAGAGATCGAGGGAAGAACTGGAGAGAGAGAGAGACACACACACACACACACACACACACACACACACACACACACACACACACACACACACACACACACACAGACACACACACAGACACAAATAAAAATCTTTATACTGTGTGTTCCACAGGTTCAAACACGAGGGGAAACTCAGACACCATAAACCTGCACTTGAGTTACTTTAACTCTTTGTATCTCTGTTTATTCTCATAGTTAGTTTCCACCATTGACTGTATAAAATATGGACGTCATGTCAGCTCCCAAAAAGTGAAGCCATCTTGATTGCCCTCTGGTGGCTGGCTGCAGTATGAGTCATGAATCCCGCCCCCTTCATGTTAGTGAACGGGGCATGAGCCAAACTAAATAATCAAATATTTTCTCCAAAGATGGTTTCTGTCATTTTAGGTAGTTCTTATCACGCTGATGTATGTTCAACATCTCTCTACACCTCAACCCAACACCAGACACAGACACAATCAAGACCACGTCGTCAACAACATGGGGAAAGAGCTTGAATGAATGAATGAATGAATGAATGAATGAATGAATTTATTAATTTATTAATTTATTATTTATTTATTTTGCACATGCACACACACCCACAAATTACACAGTTTAAGATGCATAAAAAATAACAAAAGACAACAAGTAGTCCAGACAGTGCAGGACACTTGTGAATTGAGAGGAGAGGAGAGAGAGAGAGAGAGAGAGAGAGAGAGAGAGAGAGAGAGAGAGAGAGAGAGAGAGAGAGAGAGAGAGAGAGAGAGAGAGAGGCAGAGAGAGGAAGACCAGGGGAGACAGATAAAGAGAAGGAGGGGGGGGGGCAGAGAGAGGGAGGCCAGGAGAGACAGATAAAGAGAATTGAGGTGTGAGAGAGAGAGAGAGAGAGAGAGAGAGAGAGAGAGAGAGAGAGAGAGAGAGAGAATGACAAAGACAGAAACAGGGAGACAGAGAGCGAGACGAAAATATGTGTGCAAACGGAAAAACATGACAGTTGTATACTCTGTGTGTGTGTGTGTGTGTGTGTGTGTGTGTGTGTGTGTGTGTTTGTGTGTGTGTGTGTGTGTGTGTGTGTGTATTGGTTCATATTCACTGTCATGTTTCTGTACAGTAGAAACAGAAGAGACAGATGAACATTGTTGTGTTAATGAAACTACATCAGGTCATGTGACTCTACCTGTTCTCTGCAGAGTGCTCTTCCCATAGGACACATACTTCTTCAGCCAATTAATGCAGCCCTGAGAATAAAACTTCTTCTTCTCTGCTAACTCAGCTGTGTTCTTATTCCAGCTCTCTGCGTCGATGACAGCCTCTGGTTTAGCAGCGATCCATGTCCATGTTGTCATGTTAAACACCATCAAGTCTTCTCCATCATAGCCAAGCTGATCAAACCCTTTAACTTCTCCTGTCTCATCATCATCCCATTCACAGCCATACATCCTCTGGAAGGTGTGGACACCTGAGAGAGAGAGAGAGAGAGAGAGAGAGAGAGAGAGAGGGAGAGGTGGGGAGAGGGAGAGACAGAGACAGAGAGGGAGAGAGAGAGGGGGGCAGAGGGAGAGACAGAGACAGAGAGGGAGAGAGGGAGAGAGAGAGGGAGAGAGAGAGGGGGGGAGAGGGAGAGACAGAGACAGAGAGGGAGAGAGGGAGAGAGAGAGGGAGAGAGAGAGAGAGAGAGGGAGAGAGAGAGGGGGGGAGAGGGAGAGACAGAGACAGAGAGGGAGAGAGGGAGAGAGAGAGGGAGAGAGAGAGGGAGAGAGGGAGAGAGGGAGAGAGAGAGGGAGAGAGAGAGGGGGGGAGAGGGAGAGACAGAGACAGAGAGGGAGAGAGGGAGAGAGAGAGGGAGAGAGAGAGGGGGGGAGAGAGGGATAGAGAGACAGAGGGCAGAGAGGGAGAGAGTGAGAGTGAGAGAGGTGGGGAGAGAGGGAGAAAGAGACAGATGGGGGAGAGAGGAGAGCCAGATAGACAAAGTGAGGGAGAGAGAATGGACAGAAACACTGTATCAGTAGGCTACGTATGATACCAGACGAGCATAGTCTTAGTTTAGTGTGTGTGTGTGTGTGTGTGTGTGTGTGTGTGTGTGTGTGTGTGTGTGTGTGTGTGCGCGAGCGTGCGTGCGTGCGTGCACGCAGCGCGCGCGTCTGTGCGTCCGTTCGTTCGTGTGTGTGCGTGCGTGCGTCGCTCATATGCAACCGCATGCGCGCGTGTGAGGCGTATCTGTGTGTGTGCGTGTGTGTGCGTGTGTGTGCGTGTGTGTGTGTGTGTGTGTGTGTGTGTGTGTGACTGATGGAGGCTACATCTCTCTGCTAGGCTACTTTACAACAAAGCAAGAAAAAACATTTCAGCAGGAATAAAGTGAAACATAAACAAACCTCCAGTTTGCTTAAAGCGCTGCTTATAGATCTCAATGTTGTTTTTGATGATCTGCTGGTGACTCAGACACGCCTCAGTTTCTCTCTTCCAGTACTGTGGATCATCTGCTGTTGCGTTGATCATCCAGTCCTGTTTGGGTTCTGCTCTCATGGTGTTGCTATCAAAGTGAAACACCTGAACTTCATCAACAAACCAAACCTGCACAAACTCTGGGCTGTTTGTGACTCCAGAGGATCCAGTCAGGAGATACTTCAGGGAGTGAGTCACTGTGGGACAAACAGGGAAGAAACTCAGCTTTTGAGTTACATTTTAAATACATTTGCACACTAACAACACATCAAACAATTTAAATCTCTGTTCAGTGACTATGAGACAACAACAATAATAATAATAACAACAACAACAACAACAACACCAACAAATGACTAAATAACTAACTAACTAACTAACTAACTAGTAAATAAATACATGAATACATAAATATATAAATACATAAATACATAAATACATAGATACATAAATACATAAATAAAAAAATGAAAAGAAAATAGAAAGAAATAAGCAGCATCTGTGTCAAAGAGTAATGGTGAGTTTGCATTGGTTTTGTAAAAGGTTTGATATTCATTAACACACAGGCTCAGGAGGCATTTATAATTTGAATGAGATGTAAAGTTATTTCACTCAAAACACTAAAATATGGTCAATTTCCATTTTCAAACAGTTTGACTTCCTGTAACTTAAGTCATTATCTCACAAATTGACAGTGGATTTTGCCCTGAAAAATTATTTTCTTTTCTTAACGTCACACTGTCACATAATTTTAACAGTGACCCATTGTTTTAATGTCGGCAAGCAATCATTTTATTACAGTAGGGGTGATTTGGTGACAACTCAATGAAACTCTTCAAATCCAGTTTGCTCTAAATGAGTAGAATCATATTTGAAATGTGATCTTACCTGCAGACGCAACATGACAGAAGAGGAGCAGCAAAATTAACTCCTTCATCTTAGAAGAAGACTTGAAAAGAATGAAAACCTGTCGGCCGATTGGTCCAGTCAGCAGTCAGCCTCACAGTCAAGAACCCAGTCCTAGCCAATAGGAATTCAGAAAAGACACTGACGTCATGGGCTATTTATGCTTTAGTAGTTGATCACCCAGATTATAATCATCTAATCTTGTTCACCCAATGTCTAACACATGTTCCTATTTGTCAGGACCCTCTGCGTCACTCCTTTGGGTGAGGCTTAAATAAATAAAATAAATTAAACATTAAATGTGATTTATACGGTTCAAATGCAGACTTTGAACATGCTGGTACTTGAACTGCGGTCTCTGGCGTAAAGGCATGCAGCCTTAGTGCACCCTGGTTTATTTGAATGTCACGCTCCCGTATAGCGATTTCAGAGGTTGTGGTTGGTCTACCTACCCTGCCTGTCCAAAAATGACAATTGTACCCTATAATAAATCCTCAATGCCTGATCGGCAGATTAAACAAAGATAATATGGAAACTTAATTTTACTTCAAATTAACATAACAGAACACAACACAGCACAACACAGCACAACACAACACAACACAGCACAGCACAGCACAACACAACACAACACAACACAACACAACACAACACAACACAACACAACTCAGCACAGCACAGCACAACACAGCACAGCACAGCACAGCACAGCACAGCACAGCACAGCACAGCACAGCACAATACAATGCAATACAATACAGCACAATACAACACAACACAACACAACACAACACAACACAACACAGCACAGCACAGCACAGCACAGCACAACACAACACAATACAATGCAATACAGCACAATACAACACAACACAACACAACACAACACAGCACAGCACAACACAACACAACACAACATAACACAACTCAGCACAGCACAGCACAACACAGCACAACACAACACAACACAACACAACACAACACAACACAACACAACACAACATAACACAACTCAGCACAGCACAGCACAACACAGCACAACACAACACAACACAACACAACACAACACAACACAACACAACATAACACAACTCAGCACAGCACAGCACAACACAGCACAACACAACACAACACAACACAACACAACACAACACAACACAACACAACATAACACAACTCAGCACAGCACAGCACAGCACAACACAGCACAACACAACACAACACAACACAATACAATGCAATACAGCACAATACAACACAACACAACACAACACAACACAACACAACAGAGCACAACACAACACAACACAACACAACACAATACAACACAACACAACACAACACAACACAGCACAACACAACACAACACAACACAACACAACACAACACAGCACAACACAACACAGCACAGCACAGCACAACACAACACAACACAACACAACACAACACAACACAACACAACACAGCTGTGCGGGAGTCAACCTCTTAATAAACCCAACCCGATCTCCAAAAAAGTTGTAAAATAGCAACGTTTGTGGAGCAACGTTGCTATTTTACAATTTCGTCTCAGAAATTGTAAAATTAAAAAAAAAAAAATGTAAAATTTCGTCTAGAAATTGTAAAATGGTAACGTATGTGTCTACAGCGGTGGGCGTGGTTTGGGCGTGGTTTATGGAGATTTTCTGTTTCTAACCCCCCCCCTACCCTAACCCTAACCCTAAGATCTCAGAACGTTACCATTTTACAATTTTCGAGCCGAAATTGTAACATAGCAACGTTGCTCCAAAACGTTGCTATTTTACAACTTTTTTTGGAGATCGGGTTGGTTTTATTAAGAGGTTACAATGGTTATACAATTTTCTGTGAGACTGTGTGTGAATGAACCATATGCATGTCCTTAATTTCTCTAAAGCAACATCACTTAAGCGCAGTGTTTCCCAACCAGTGGTACATGTACCCCTACAACCAGTGGTAGGTGTACCCCTACAACCAGTGGTACATGTACCCCTACAACCAGTGGTACCGTGTCCCCACAACCAGTGGTACCTGTACCCCTACAACCAGTGGTACCGTGTCCCCACAACCAGTGGTAGATGTACCCCTACAACCAGTGGTACATGTACCCCTACAACCAGTGGTACATGTACCCCTACAACCAGTGGTACGTGTACCCCTACAACCAGTGTGTACCCCTACAACCAGTGGTACATGTACCCCTACAACCAGTGGTACGTGTACCCCTACAACCAGTGGTAGATGTACCCCTACAACCAGTGGTACATGTACCCCTACAACCAGTGGTAGATGTACCCCTACAACCAGTGGTAGGTGTACCCCTACAACCAGTGATACGTTTACCCCTACAACCAGTGGTACGTGTACCCCTACAACCAGTGGTACGTGTACCCTACAACCAGTGGTACATGTACCCCTACAACCAGTGGTACATGTACCCCTACAACCAGTGGTACGTGTACCCTACAACCAGTGGTACATGTACCCCTACAACCAGTGGTACATGTACCCATACAACCAGTGGTACATGTACCCCTACAACCAGTGGTACATGTACCCCTACAACCAGTGGTACGTGTACCATACAACCAGTGGTACATGTACCCCTACAACCAGTGGTACATGTACCCCTACAACCAGTGGTACATGTACCCATACAACCAGTGGTACATGTACCCCTACAACCAGTGGTACATGTACCCCTACAACCAGTGGTACGTGTACCATACAACCAGTGGTACATGTACCCCTACAACCAGTGGTACATGTACCCCTACAACCAGTGGTACATGTACCCCTACAACCAGTGGTACGTGTACCCTACAACCAGTGGTACATGTACCCCTACAACCAGTGGTACATGTACCCCTACAACCAGTGGTACGTGTACCCCTACAACCAGTGGTATGTGTACCCCTACAACCAGTGTGTACCCCTACAACCAGTGGTACCTGTACCCCTACAACCAGTGGTACGTGTACCCTACAACCAGTGGTACATGTACCCCTACAACCAGTGGTACGTGTACCCCTACAACCAGTGTGTACCCCTACAACCAGTGGTACCTGTACCCCTACAACCAGTGGTACGTGTACCCTACAACCAGTGGTACCTGTACCCCTATAGGGGTACATGAGAAGCTTGCAGGGTGTACGTGGAAAATTACAATTCATTTCCAAAATGGGAATCCATGTGTAACTAGTCCCCACTGGCAGGTGTCAACTGCTACACTACTCTGTGAAGAGGTCAACTGTGTGCAAACCAACGAGCTAGCAAACATAGATAAATGACTTCAATCGCTGTAAGAATTGTTCATTTAATAATCACCTGTGTAACAATGCAACAAATTAAAACACATTTAGGAGAATCGTCAACACACGTGAGTGAGAGGGTATTGGCCTGGCAAAACAGCTCAAGGGGGACATAAGACTAAAAAAGGTTGGGCAACTTTTTGAGCCGCGCCCGTTAAAAACTTTACGCTGCGGTTCACAACCGCTCTTTCCCCCTCTGCCCAGCCTGTGTGCAGTTTAGTTGATCGTTTTTATAGTTTTATATAATCCATTCAATCATTAATCATAGAAAAATCACTACTCTTTTTCTTTCTCTTTTTTTTGACAACCAGCAGGTTGAGAACCACTGCCTTCAGGTGTGATAAAGTTCAGTCCTTTGGTGTGACAGCCTGCTGCTGGGAGCGCCAATTCAGGGTAGCTGCCAAAGTTGTTTTTAGACACACACTCAAGAGAAACAGAGAAATAGATTCTGATTTTTGTATTACTCACCCAACAAAACCAGCAGAAGTTTGTCCTTAAATGCAGTTCAAGTTGACAGCTTCACAAAAATCTACCACACATTCAAAGTTCTGCTAAAATCACTTCAGCAAGAATTCAAGAGAATGTTATCCTTCTCCGCAGCAGCTGTCCAAGAACGGCCACAGACAGTAGTGCTCAGACCTTGTACAGGATGTACAAGATGTACACACAGACAAGTACCAGGGGTATATATGCTTCACACACACACACGCACACACACGCACGCACGCACGCACGCACGCACGCACACACACACACACACACACACACACACACACACACACACACTGTCACACACACACACGCACGCACGCGCACACACACACACACACACACACACACGCACGCACGCACGCACGCGCACACACACACACACACACACACACACACACACACTGTCACACACACGCACACGCACGTGCACACACACACACACACACACACACACACACACACACATACGTTACAGGTGTGAATTTCTTTTTTTCTTTTTTCACAACTTGCTCTCTGAGTTCGTGTGTATCACCAGTCTGTGGTGATGGGGTGTGTGTGTGTGTGTGTGTGTGTGTGTGTGTGTGTGTGTGTGTGTGCGACAGTGTGTGTGTGTGTGTGTGTGTATGTGTGTGTGTGTGTGTGTGTGTGTGTGTGTGTGTGTGTGTGTGTGTGTGTGTGTGTGTGGGTGGTGGGGGTGGAGGTAGAAGCAGCAGGTTCATGCAGCACTAGTCATGGGGCCTTGCAGCATCCCATAATAGTCTAGGTCAGTGGTTATCAAAGTGTGGTCCGGGGTCCCCCAGTGGTGCTCTATTAATTCACTATAATTCAATTCATAAGTAACACAATGGCAGGATGTAGTGCATAATTAGTTTTGCTCATGGGTTTCATACACGTTCTGTAATCAAACATCTAAAAGCAAAAATCTTATCAGATCAGGGAGCCTTGGACAAAATCTTATCCAATGGGTGTCTTTGGTCTAATTTGTGTCAGTTTAGGGTTCCTTGACGTCAAAAAGTTTGGGAACAACTGGTCTGAAAAGCATGCGAGTAGCCTACATGTAACCATTTGTAGTTCGTCGTCTGCGTTGTTGTTAGGATGACGTCATCATTCCTACGTTGACGTCGTCATTCCTACTATGATGTCATCGATCACTGATGATGTCATGATTCATAAGTGTCTCAATCATGCCTTCCGATGGCCTCGCTGGTGATGTCATAACACATGTGATGTCATAACACAGGTGATGTCATGTTCGGGTCTATAAGGGCCTGCTCCTGCAGGCCTTGGCGAGTGATTCATAAATTCACATCAAGGATCATACCAATCTCTGCAACGTCTGCAACCTGCAACTTCTGCAACCAGCAACTTCTGCAATCTCTGCGACCGTTCCCAAACCTCGAACTGTGCAGCCCCAGCCATCAAGTTCCACAACACCCCAGCTTCTCAAGACCTACCAAGTTTCCCGTGGCCCTCAACTACCCGCGAATAGATCCACATGTCTGACACCGATCCTGACAGTTGTGTTTTGTTAAGGAATGGACTGACACTCTTCAGCTTCAGTTGTGTGGACTTTTATTGCCTGTCAACACACATGGATTCTCATTGGTCGGACATACAGCAGTGGTCGGCACAGCAGACACGGCTCGTGGCAAGAATCATCTCTTTCTGGTGCTTAGGTGACGTAGCGGCCAGATTTATATGCCAGGCAGGGACATGCCCATAACCCAATGAGTTAAAGTGATAGAACCCTATAAATGACTGGTCAGTGCCCTGGCAAGTGGAACCAACTAAAATAACCAAACTAACTCCGTTACACTCCCCCCTGCTGAATTCCACTTGCTCACAAAGATTCCCAGAAAATAGAAATTAAAGAAACAAACAAATACTGACCAGCTAGTAAACATGACAGGTACTCAGCATAGGCACATCAGAGAGAGAGTGAGAGAGAGAAGGGAGAAAAAAAAATCACATACATACAATATATTACAGAAAACCAATGGAGGAAGTAGACCCTGTGTAGTCACACGAACCCCAGTCAGGAGACTATTCTCTGCGAGAATCAGAGGAGAAGGAGGCCGGCCAAACCCCCTCAACCATCTCAGGTAAACATGCCTGTTACATGTCTAATGCACAATGTGATTACACAAACCCTCCATCAATAATCAACACCCGGGGACCCAATCATCAGACAACCATCCCCCATGTACACCATATGTGAGCCCAAACCCACCATACAGGAGCATAAAATAAACATTCTTCACCTTATGAAAAATAAATAAAAACATAAGACCCATTATACACATAATGGCACAACACACAAGAAAAGTACTTTTCTTCCTCTCTCCACATTCTCCAATAAAACAAAACATTCAAAACCAACATTCTCAACAGAGAAACAATTTACATCCCCACTTAATTTTTCTCGAACTCTGCAATCAGTTCACATTCATTCTTTGTCCCATCATTTCAATAAGCCTAGACACAGGTTTAAACAACCTCCCCGTTCTAGACTGGACACTTTGTGACCGTGTCAGTGATCGTGTCACCGGTGGGACTGGAACGACAGTACTGGGTAGTGTGGGAACATGTTCACTCGGCCCGGCGGCATCAGCCAGGGCAGTGCCAGATCTGACACTCTGATTGGACTCCACTTCGTCTGACTCGGACACCAGCTGATCGGGTTCCTGAGAGTGAAGTCCCACTGAAGCAGGTGAAGGGAGTGGATCACTCTGACCATCAGGGAGATCAGAACCATCAGTTTGTGAATCAACCAGAGATGGGATGGAATGTGGTGCATCTCGGGCATCTTGGGACAGGCTCCCAACCTCCACACTCGAGTCACTAGACCCCGCTGGCAGCTGGGAGACCCAGGCTCTGGTCCTATAGTCAGCAGCATCCGTTGACGCATCGTCATCCATTGTCACAACATCCTGCTCCGTGTTTGGATTATCTGAAGCAGAGGAGGCCGAAGGTCCAATCCTTCTTCAGAAGCATTGCAAGGGGAGTGGCAGAAAGTTGACCGGTGTTATCAGGTTGCGGTGGACTGTTTTAACAACACCAGTGGTGCTGTTCTGGATTTTGAAGGTCTGGCTGTCGGCATTCACCTCAGTGACCACGTAAGTCGCATCCTCCCAACGGTCAGCGACCTTACGCTTGCCACGTTCCCCTTTGTTGGCCAACAACACTCGATCTCCGACTTCAACTGGAGCTCCACGGACCTTACGATTATACAGTTCAGTATGCCTCCTCAACTGTTTTGATGCTGAAGCTTGTGCAATTCCCATCGCTTCCTTCAGACTCCTTCGTAAAAGTTGAACGTACTCGTCATATCTCTCAACTTCAGGGGTGTCCAGAACAGTGCTGAAAGCCAGGTCAATGGGCAGCCTCGGTATCCTCCCGAACATCAAGAGAAACGGTGCATACCCTGTGGTCTCGTGGATGGTGCAGTTATAGGCAAACGTGAGGGATTTCAGTGCCTGAGGCCATCTGTGCTTTGCTCTGGGGGGCAGGGCCCGAATCATGTTACCCAGTGTCCTGTTCATTCTTTCACATGAGCCATTGCCCATCGGATGATATGGGGTCGTATGGGACTTTTGAACCCCGGCAACACTCAAGAGCTCAGCAATGAGGGCACTCTCGAAATTGGCCCCCTGATCAGAGTGAATGTGCCTCGGAAAGCCATAGACACAGAAATAGTTATGCCATAGTTGGTGGGCCACAGCTTTAGCAGACTGGTTCGGACACAAAAAGGCATTTGCCATCTTCGTGAAATGGTCTGTAACAACGAGCACATCCATTGACCTGTTCTTAGGATCCTCCGCACACCAGAAGTCTATGCACACAAGCTCCAGAGGCTCTGTTGTTATGATGTTCTCAAGTGGGGCTCTTGCTTCTGGCTCGGGGGTCTTGCTTAGCACACACCGCCTGCAGCATTTCACATGCTCTCTTACATCCTTCTCCAGGCCTGCCCAGTAGAACCGTTGCCTAGCAAGGTGCAAGGTTCTTTGCTGGCCCTGGTGACCTGCTTCGTTGTGGACGCCTCCCAGCACTACTGCCTTCAGAGAAGCCGGAACAACATACAGGTGAGTCTTTTTCTTTGTTACAGGGCTCCTTGCCACACGATACAGCACGCCCGCCTTCGCAGTCAGCTTATCCCAGCTCTTCAGCAGACGGATGACATCAACTGTCTCGTGAGCACGCTCTCTCCTCGACGGCCGTCGCCCCCTTTCCACAAAGAAGATCACTCTGCTCAGCACCGTGTCGGCTCTCTGCTTCTCCATCAGTTGGTCATGAGACAGCGCTTCGGTTCCATCCTCTTCCATCGGCATCACTGCTTGAGGTAGCTGTGGCAACAGCAGCGCATGGGGCGGCACTGCCCCTTCCTGTGACTTGTGTGAACGGAGAACCGCTGCCACTTCCTGGCTCGACAAAGCCCCGGGGGTGACAACAGCAGCGAACTGGCAGGTGACAGAAGGCCCAACGCCAGATCTCCCCTCAAGCGGGTGGGTAGACCACCGAAACACATCCTGCACCTTATCCGTGCCAACAGCATCAGCCACCAGCGTCTCATATGGCTCTCTGGTCAAGCGGTGGAGCGTGCTTGGATGAATGAAGGGCTGCCTGCTCAGAGCATCTGCGACGATGTTTTTGGGGCCCGGGATGTACTTGATATCAAACTGGTAGGGTGCCAGCTTGGCAACCCACCTCTGTTCACACGCATCCAGCTTAGCTTTCGACAGGATATACGTCAACGGATTGTTATCCGTCCATACTGTGAACAGGTGCCCCCTCAGCCAATGATGGAACTTTTCACAGACGGCCCATCTCATGGCGAAAAACTCCAGCCGGTGTGCAGGGTATCTTGACTGTGCATATGAGAGCGACTTACTAGCGAAGGCGATCGGTCTTGCTACTGTGCCCCCCTCAGGCACCTGCGACAAGACAGCTCCGAGGCCATTACTGGAGGCATCCACTGAGAGGAGAAACGGTCCATCGAAATTTGGGTGGGCCAACACAACCTGATCCAGCAAAGCTTTCTTCAGCAGCAGGAAGGCTTGTCTGCACTCCTCTGTCCAGTCAGCAGCTGTCAGTGTGCGCTGGGGCAAGCGACGCCTTTTCACCTTCTTACGAGGAGCTTTGTGGCCAGTTGTGAGACCAAATAGCGGCTTGGCTATTGATGAACAGCCCTCAATGAACTGCTGGTAGAACACCACCATTCCCAGAAACGACCTTATCTTCTCCTGAGATGGGACATCTGTACCGTCTTCCATAAGATCCGCCTCAGATAGGGCCGTGATGGCCCGTACCTTTTCGGGATCTGTAGCGATGCCATCTGCACTCACTATATGGCCAAGGAATCTCACGGACCTCTGCAAGAAATGGCATTTCTTTGGTGCCAATTTCAGATTATGGGACTGCAGACGCTCGAATACCACTCCCAGCCGTTCCAATGCCATTTCCTCAGTAGGAGCAAAAACCAGGACGTCGTCCAGGTAGCAAAGAAGACTGAGGAAATTTTGGTCACCAAAGATGTTTAGCATCATCCGCATGAAGGTTGCGGGGCTGTTGCACAGACCTTGTGGCAAGCGATTATACTCATACAGCCCGAATGGCGATGTAAAGGCTGTGTATTTCTTGTCATCTTCATGAACCTCAACGTTGTAGTATCCCGACGTGAGGTCCATGGTCGAGAAGAAAGCGTTGCCACCCAGAGCTGCAAGGGCGTCGGCCTGATGAGGGAGCGGGTGAGCGTCTTTGATGGTTTGGGCATTTATCCAACGGAAGTCGGTACAGAGTCTCAGGTCTCCCGACTTTTTCCAAACGAGGACCAAGGGCGATGCAAAGTCGCTGCTGGACTTCCGTATGATCTCTCTGTCTTCCATCTCATTCAGTGCTTGTCTGAGTTTATCATACTGGGTGGGTGCGATCCCATATGGAAAAACAGATAGAAGAAACATATATGAAGTCCTGTTGCCTCCAATAGCAAATCTTTATGTTTTATATGTATTGTATGTCTTATATGTAAACTCTTGAAAGTGGCCCCTTTCATATTCTCCTCATATAAGAGAATTAAGGTAATTATATATAAATCAAGTAAACATCATGTATGTAGCATATAAGGAAAGTGCATGGGAAATTGTCTTTTCCATACATGTTCAATATAATGTTTGTAATTTTTAATTATATGAGACATATGCTTTTTATAGATGAATATATACCATTATATCTATGTTTTTTGTATGTAAAATGCATTTAATTTAAAAGAAAAGTATGCTTTCTTTATATGTTTTTTCTAAGATTGTTATATGTCAGCCAATTAATATTACCATATAGGTATAAAAAACATATACATTATATATATGTTTTTAGTATGTTAAGTGTATGGTAAAATATACTTTCTTTATGTTTTTTTTACAAAAAATTTACATGTCCGACAATGAAAATTACCATAGCAGTATAAAAAAAATATACTTTATTTATACAATTTCATACAGGTTTCTGTTGTCAAAAACGTTGTTAATAATAATAATAATAATGATAATAATAATAATATTTGTGCTTTTCATACAACTATTCACCTTATGTAGAAGAGACCGTCTGGCTTGAGAGACTAACAGGAAGTGTAAATACAATCGGAAGTTCCGATTGTATTTACACTTCCTGTGACTCATACACCTAGTCTGACTCATAATGTAAGTCAGACTAGTTTGAGCAGGTAAAACAGCAAGCATTATGAACAGTAAGTCGTGATACGATGGGTCAAGTGGGCTTGGCTATAAGGTGAATAGCAACAGTTTTCTTTTCACACTTGGAGCAACTGCAATGTATGACACCACACAAAATCAACGAGTAAATAGATGAGACATGAAAGTTTGTTAGTAACTAGGAATTGGCAGATAATTTAGTAATACATTTAAATTACACAAGATAAATAAAGAATATACAGTACATTCATTTGAAAGAATTCTGACTAAATAAATGGCTAAAAGGGGATTAGGGAATGTCACAAATGATATGCCCAAGGACACTTAAGGACAGTTGACATTATCATTGTCATTATCTACTCACCCACATGCCAGTGGAAGGTCAGGTGAAGTTTTTTAGTCCACAAAACATTCCTGAAGCCGACACAATTTATTTTCTTTCTTTGATACAGGGGTAGTCTCACTGAGAGCAATGCTCTCTTTTTCAAGAGCGTCCTGTTCACATTCACACACACACACACACCTGGAAGCCGACCAGTACAAGCTGTCCAGTACTGATCTGTTGGCCACTGATCAGCTCCACTGGAGCAGTTGGGGTTAAGGGCCTTGCTCAAGGGCACCACAGTGGTGGTAATGAGGGAGGGGCGTGCTGCCTTTTCACTTTCCCCACCCAGATTTATCCTGACGGTCCCGGATATTGAACCGACGACCTTCCGGTCACAAGCTCGCTTCTCTATCCATTGGGCCAACATTGAAGTGGAGGTGACCAACTTTCAAACTTTCTCGTAATCCAAGTGTCTGAAAGCCCTGAGATGCCAAGTTGACTTGAAAAAGACATCCTTTACACAATGTTTTTCGCTGAAATGTTCATAGCTACGTAGCTCCCAGCCGTGTCCACGTTAAAGGAGAATTCCGTTTTTTTACACCCCGGACCTTATTTCCAGCTTAAAATATAATGTTTTACTCACCCAGATAACTTTGGTATCATTCGGATCCCCATAGAAAATATTCACATCCGAGTAGAGTCCTGGAACAGTCCAAAATTGGCGAAAACAATACATACAAAGTACACACTGTAACTAACATTTTCTGCAATGTAGCGGTTCATATCCTCATAATATCATCCATAAACGAATGTGAATCCGTCTATTCTCCTCCGGGCTGCCTCGGTTTCCTCAGCCGGGGTCTGTGAATCCAACAGAGGCATTCCTCGTCTGTGGGCATAGGGTTATAGCGTCCACAGGAACATCACCACCAGTCACCATTTGTTCTCGGCCATGCAGCGGCTTGTTCGTCCCTGGCCTGTTGTTCCTCTCTCCTCGTCGTCCGCTCTTTTCAAGAAATGGCGCCGGTGCGCGGTGACTCCCTGGTAGACAAAGGAGTCAGCAGGAAACTCACGAGACTTCAGCGGGACTTGAGCAAGAGTTGGATTCACAGACCCCGGATGAGGATATTGAGGCTGCCCGGAGGAGAATAGATGGATTCACATTCATTTATGGAAGATATTATGAGGATATGAACCGCTATGTTGCAGAAAATACGTTATTTACAGTGTGTACTACATATGCCCCGTTTTGGCCAGTTCCAGCACTCTACTCGGACCTGAATATCTTCTATGGGGATCCGAATGAAACCAAAAATATCTGGGTGAGTAAAACATCATATTTTAAGCTGGAAATAAGGTGCGGGGTAAAAAAACAGAATTCTCCTTTAAAGCTCTGAACTAGTGCACAAGCTTGAAGGTGCATACATGCTGCATGCACTCTTCGTCTGGATCTTAACTGCTCCATTGAATTCCAGGTGTGTAGCAAACACTTTTCACAAAAATCCAGGAAAGAGAAATGGAATTACTCGCGCACCCACGTTGCTCAAGTAGAATCTGCAGGTTCTGGTTGTTGAGGTGATGTGAGAAGAGACGTCCAGCGGTCGTCAACGAACACACCTCGGTTCTTGGCGGTCGGGGATGGAGCCACGGCTATCTTCTTCATGTAGCCACAATGGAAGAACAGGATCTGCAGGGGTCCTAGTGAGAACAAGTGTGGAATAGAGAATAACCAGAATTAAAACTTTATAGGGGTGCAAGGGCCTACCAACAACACTGTGATCATGAACCATAGATCGCAAGAACAAAATAAAATTAAAAATAAAGTGCCTTGAGAAAGAACAACAGTATCTGATCTGTGATAAACCATTGACTGGGGTATAAATATAACAAATCACCATAAATAAGTCATACTGAATATATTTCATCAAGTTGAATTTTAGTTGAATACAAAATCAAACTTAGTTTGCCTGCTAGCTATCAGACAGCATAGAGGCTTAAATATGTGCTGTATCGGTATCGGATCGAAATCGGTATCGAATCGGGTATCGAAATTTGATCGGAATCGGATCGGTTTTGAGGCTAAAATATCGGAATCAGATCGGAATTGAAAAATCTCGATCACAGCATCTCTAGTACACATACAACTAATCCGTCTTCCCACCCACAGACACAGCCAATCGTGCTTGTATGGACGCCCAACCAAGCCGGAGGTAACACGGGGACCGCGAACCTGCGACCCTCGTGTTGGTAGTCAGGGAATCTACCGCTACACTACCCAGACGCCCAACAGCATTTGTTGTGGACCAGTGTTGTCATTCATGCACAAATTACATCAATGGTCCACAACTTAACTCAAATCAACCCTAAATAAATAACTGTCAAACTAAATGAATGTCTGGAAAACTGTTTCCAGTTTTCAGATGTGTGAGATCATGTCCAAAATAAATCGGCCTTGTTTTTGGTGACTTTCTCCTTTAAAGTCGAGCTGAACCCAAGAATGACTTTTCTTTTCTTTTAGTTCAAATACCTGGGTATGCAGTGCACCTATTTAATAATGTATGCAAAACAAATCACAACAATCTAATTTCTTTAGTTTTTCACACTTTTTCACATCAAAAGTTCGTTTTTCAAGATTTCATTGATAACCGTAATTTACAGTTTGCTGACGTCACCCAGTACTATCAAATTTCTACCCCATTTCAACCAATCATATCACGACATGCAGCTGTCAATCAAATCTTCATTTCTGGATAATTTTCTCTTCCAAATGAAGTCGAAAATGGCGCCTAGTGCCTCTCATCTGACAGAATTCCTATCCCATAAACTAACTACTAACTTGGCCAATTGTTAGAAACATGAACAAAAAACAAAAACTATAATCTCTAAGAATGCAAAGAAATGTAACTGGCTCGTTAAAACGCGCATTCCAGGGATATCGTATCGTTACAGCAACGATAATGGCACGCGCATCCGAGAGCTTGGTTGTCAGGGGTTGCACCTCGGAGATTCCAGGCCGACGTGCTGCACTCTCCACTCGGCAACACGAAGGCAGCTGGCTGCCTGCGGGTCGCTGACATCCACTCCTCCCGTCAAAAGGCTCTTCCCGAGGGGAGCGCCACAACACGACTGAATCCCACTCGATTTGGAGGCGGAACACGCCAGGATTGGCCAAAGCCCAATCCAGTCGCCAGAATTGTCAAATAAAATCATCGACATGATACTATGACCAGCCTCTCAACCTGTCATCTTAGACAAACTATGTTTTCAGTCTGAAACGGCCTCATTATGCACGTGACGAACAGGTTCAGTTCGACTTTAAGCTTGAGTATAAATTCCAGTGTGGTCATATTACCTTTGTTGTGCTAGCCTATGGAATTTGTTCGGTCTGTTCCGTCACCTTCTGGAGAGATGTCAGCAACAGGACTCCTGTGTTCCTGAGGATACCAAACGACAACGTAGCAAATCAGTAAAAAAGCACAGTATACCAGGATGCATTGTACAATACAAACTATAACTTGATTACACTAAGTCTACTCTATATGTACAGTAGACTGTATATGTAATTAAAAATAATAATGTAACACAGGTAATCAGTGATGTTGGTGTTAAGGGCAGTTTATAGTAGCTACAGTGATTTATGATGCTTGCCACCAACCATGATCATATTAATTAATTCTCTCATCAATGTCCATTGATAGAATATGATCATGGTCAGTGGCGACATCATAAATCACAGTAAATTGCCCTTTACACTGTAGGTCAAGAGTAGGGTGACCATATGTCCCGATTTGTGCGGGACTGTCCCGCATTTTCACGGTTTTTCACGCGTCCCGCAAATTGAGATGTTGTCCCGCATTTTGATTGGCAGGCTCCAGTTTTCACATGCGCGTTTATAAAATGTGGGTTTTATGAATTGGCTGTGTGGAGAAGGGGAGGGAGGACTAACATCACGGGGGTGGGCTGTGTCTGATGTCATCATGTCAATCAAACTGGGGTACACGGAGGCTGGGATAAAATGCACGTTAGGGTACCCCCCCCCCCCGACGATGTGGAAACAAACAGCAAGCCAATATGCTGCAGATTTGACGCGGAATATTATGAAACATGGAGGAGGAAAGGGAGGAAACTGCGACAGCAGCAAAGAAAAGGAAATGCAGCTACAACAAGGACTGGGAAACTATTTGTCCGTGGGTGAAGCCAGTGCAAGGCGATTCTCAGAGTTTTTTGCGACATTTGCCAGAGTCCGTTTTCAGTTTCACATGGAGGTGAATACGACGTGAAACGACACAAACAATGCGAGACTCACAAGAAACGTGTTGCTCAAAAGGAGGCTTTCCATTCTATGGATACGTTCCTACTGAAACCCAAACAAGATTCCAATACAGATAAGGTGACAGCAGCTGAAGTAACGACCATTTACCACACTGTGCACCACTCACATTAACCACTCCCAAACCATTTCAGCTGTCAGTCTCTGTCAGATGGGTTGTGTGCACTCCACAACCCAGTGACAAAAACAAAACAAAAAAAACACTTCTCTTAAGTTAGGGGTTCTCAAAGTGGGGGTCCAGGGACCCCCCAGGGGTCCCCAGCAATATATATATACACACACACAGATCCTTTCCAAAAAATTTGAATATCATGGTCATGGAAATACCATGGATGCAGCGGTCATCAGGTCAGAGTTGTGAAATTTGCATTTAAATAAAATATATTGTTAAGTTTTTATTTGCATAGTCTCTTATGTGCTACTGAATCAACCAGAGGGCAAAGCATACTGTATGTTATGGGGCAGAATGGAAATGTTTATTTCTTAAGTTAGATAGACATTTATATCAACATATTAGACTACCTCGATGCACTGGTAACATGTCCCACATTGTCCGACACAAACGTACTCTTTGTCCCACATCTGGTTAGTTGGGACCTGGTCACCCTAGTCAAGAGAAGAGTGGGGAAAAAGAACAAAGAAAAAACACAGGCTATTTAGTTGAAAGCGGCCAATCCTAAATTCACCTCGGTTTCTTATCTTCTGACTTCTCTAACATGCCTGCTTATCAATGGTTCCCAAACATACAATTTAATAATTATGGCCAATGACATGCTCTTTTACATGGACGACATCAGTACATTATAGAAATGTAGACTTGAGCTAGCTCAACATGCTAGCTAAACTAAACAGGCGAGGTACATTTGCACTGGGGTAATGGCGTTAGCTACTAGGTTACTCAATATTCGATCTAGCAAAACTATCTAACAACACTAACTCAAATTAGCGTTAGTCCCAGAGTCTGAACACCATCATCATTTCACACTAGTATGGCCTGGCCTTCTGCTAGCCGGCGCTCAGTATAGCAACAATCGTCAAACGCAATGTAATACATTGACTAAGCGGCTAAGGGTTAGCCTACAAACTAAAAGTTCTGCAATATCCTGCAAACAGTTAAAATATAAAGGCATGATCGTGTTGTAACTCACCCAAGGGCTCCAGACTGCGACCATTTCGCCGTATTAACCATTTCTGGACTCTAATAACATGGACAGCTAACGTTACCCATGGCGCTCAAATTCAAACAAACAGTCCTGTCAAAAGCGAGTCAAACACACGGACCAGACTTCCGTTGTTACCCTTCAAAATAAAGGCGTAAAATGCTCTGTAGTGTAACTGAATTAAACTTAAATCACTCTGAGCCTTATTATTACAGACGGTTTTAACTTGCCAACATAACATCATTCTACAGTGATGGCTCTGAGGTCTAACAAACCACACCGTTTTACTTAATATGAAGCTAGCTAGCTAGACAAATGGAATGAGATGGCCTAAAAGGCTTTTCTTTTGAAAACGTGCCGTGTGTCCTGAGTGTGTATCTTTCCATTTGTCATGTTCTCATAACGTGTGTGTGCGTGTGTGTGTGTGTGTGCGTGCGTGCGTGCGTGCGTGCGTGCGTGTGTTTGTTTGCTTGTTTGTCTGGTTTTATTTGTCAACCAAGCTATTTGGAGGTTTTTTTTTGCATGTTTTGGCATGCTTGGAGATTTATTTTCATTTATTGACAGCTATATTTTTACTGAAAATATTTCCCCCAAAATGGCCAGTCCTACACATAACATAACAGCAGGTTAAATTATATAATTTAATTTATTTTTTAATTTATTTTTTAATTTTTAATTTAGTTGTGGCAGTGTGGTAGAGCCTCTGGAGATGATCCTGAGGGCCCTCCATCCATTGATTTCAATGCACCCCTGGTCGGATTGGGCTGAAAATTAGCATGGTGGTGGGTTATGATCCGGGGAAGGTCATGGGCAAGGCATCAAGTCCTGGAACCACCTAGAAAGTCCTGGAAAGTTCTGGAAACCACCTATACGCCCACACTCTAGGTCAGATGTCGTAACCTCTCATTTTACTTTTCAAATATACTTTATTAAATTATTCAGTCAGGGGTAACAAACATTATATATATATATATATATATATATATATATATATATATATATATATATATAGTCTATTAGAAGGTGAGCAGCTGCCAGGTTGTGGGTCTTTTTGTTCTTATGTGCAGTGTTCTTTGTCTTTTCAGTTCTGATATGATTTGTTTATAGACCACTTCACCTGGGATGACAGCTTAGTGGATAACTGTGGCACACCTCGTCTTCCACAATTTTGCTGCGACCACACAAACAATTGTCCAGAAAAAGTCCTGGTGTGGTCCTGGCATTATTCCATTAAAGACACGATACATCACAGCATTATAATTCACAGTAATATTAAAACCAATACTTTCCATTTTCCCCCACACATATGTAGATCTCTCACATTTTAGGAGCAAATGCTCTATATATCTTAAATGATAGAAAACATACTGTGCACTTATTCTTCAGCATTTATTATATTTGAAAATCACTCCAAACAGCCAAGGTGATCTCATTCGATTTTTCTAGTTTCATAAGTAAAATAGTATGGTTTGTCTTAGACCTCCCAGGCCAGGCAGAACCATCAGGAGGACCAGGTCTGTCCCCCGGGCCACATAATGCCCAGGTCTGCGTTAAAGTGTTGAATGAATGGACGGATAGACTGACACATGATATTGGGGCAATACAGCTGACCAAAAATCTATATTAATTCAATGTTGTCTTTTCAACATTGAAAAAGCACAGAATTAGACTATCAACATTGATTCAATGTTATTATAGCCTTGAATATTCAACCAACAAAAAATATTATTATGATGGAATTCCAACATTGAATCAATATCATCTTGCTATCTATCCATCCATCCATCCATTTATTTTAATGTACGATGCAGGATGTCCTGCGCACAATATTTTTTTTTATGGCAAAGCCATGACCCACCCTACTCTGCCTCTGATTGGCTTATACCCTGATATTTTACCCTAAGCTTAACCAATCATCACTCCTCATGGCTAAACCCAGCCATGCCTTCACCATCCTAGATGCCTTCTAAAACAATCCTAAGATGGTAAAGGCATGACCATCCCTATTCTGCCTCTGATTGGCTTACCCTAACCCTAACAAATCTCCTAATGCCTAAACCTAACCAACCGATCTTCCCGTTTGGAGGCGGATCCAGAGTCAGCTGCTATCTGGGTACATAATGTCTTATACGTTGTTTTTTTAAATATCAGGTGGCAAGCTCGGGCTTGGACAGATGGAGCCCCGGAAGTGATACTAAAAGCTGTAGTTCCTCGAATGGCCACTTGAGGATGGCTCCAAAAGGGAATCGTTCCCAATTCGCCCCCATGTTAAAATGCCTGACTTTACAACTAGATTAAACATGTTTACAGCCTGATGCAGCTACGGCTCTGTGGGAAACCCTTGATCTTGTGCCGTCTCGTGCGAGCTGCGCAAGAACCCCAAGATGGCGATGGCCACACTCCCAGCTTCAAAACTGAATGAAAATGAAAAATCAATGGGTGATGTTACGATGACTTAATTTTTTGAACACTTGCAAGATTTTGGTTTCACTATGGTTGCCGAACTCATAGAAGTTTGATAGTACACAAATCTTCTAAGGATCTTGTATGTGGATTTACTGTTATATATATTTCTTACGAGTTCCCAAATCATATAAGTTTCATTTTCCACAAATTTACTAAGAATATTGTATGTAGATTTACTGTCATATATCATTCTTGTAAGTGACCAAATTATATAAGTTTCACTTTACACAAATTTACTATGGATCTTATATCTGGTTTGACTGTCATATATATTACTTAGATATTACTTACAAGTTTCAGGTAAAACATATACAAATTTAGTAAAATCTTTTCCATATGGGATGCGTCGGTATGGTAACCGAAAGGGCTTCTCATCACTGAGTTTTATCCTGTGAACACAGCCTGTAGCTTTTCCACAATCAAGCTTGTGTCTGGAGAAGATTGACTGGTACTTAGCTATCAGCTTGACGAGTTCCTCTTTGCATGCTGGAGACACATCACAGGAACCAAGGTCAATGTCAGCCAACCCCAGGCCCCGCAATATTGAGCTTGGGCTGCCCTGAGGAGGCCCACTGAATGCTGTGCCCTCATTCTGACGATCTGGGAGACTTGAATCCTCAGATGTGAGATGGGATTCCTTCCCATTGTCTGAAGCCACATCGCCCGACCTTTGCACTTGTTGCTGGGAAACAAGCTGTGTGTCATGTGGATCGGGGCTGTCAAAGTCTTCCAACTCCATGCAGGGATAGACGTCAGCAAGCTTGGCATTCCTCTTCAGTGTCACAGGCTTATCTGAAGGATTCATCACTTTAAGTGGCAGCCAGCCATCACTACGGAGCAACGCCACGGTCCGCCCGACCAACACTGACTTGGGACGTGACCGAGCAGTAGTGGGCTCAATAATGACAGCACTGCCCATTGAGATGTTGTCGACGCTCTGAAGCCGGCCCCAGACTAGGTGTTCACTCAGAGGCTCGAGCGTCACAGCTTTCTTTATCCTCGCAGTTCCCACCTTGTCAGGGACATCACTGCCTGTCCACAGCTCCACATTAGCCAACAAGCTCAGTAGCTGATGCTGCTCCGCTTCACTGCCCTCAGATGCAGGCTTCTGGCTCAAAACATCTCTTGAGACTTTCAAACGTCGAATCAGGTATTTCAGAAGGTTACTTCCTACTATGAGGTCAACATTTTGTGTCGCAACCACCAGCGTTGGAACGATCACTGGGCAGCCGAACAGCTCCATTTTTAGATCACACACTCCTAAGGGCTTGGTCTTTGACCCGCCGCATCCGATCAACACCACATCCGTAGGTGTCAGAGAAGGGCTCTCCAGCACTCCTTCCTGCGACAGCCGCTTCAGAACTTCAGAGCTCAGGCTACACGCCATTGAGCCACTATCCAGCATAGCGTCCACTTCCACTTTGTCTCCAATCAGTACTCTAGCATGGAACAGTCCATCATATGGAGCGACCTTTTGAGTGTTCTGCAATATGACTTTACTCTCCACTTTTAGTTCCTCACACACACTTTTATAAACATACTCCAAATCATCTTCTGTTGTACTTGGGGAATTCACTACTGGCTCAACACTTGCCCCCCCAAAATGTTGGCCTATCAGTTTCCCACACGCTGAGTGGTGGGGTCACCAGAAGCTACTGGCGGTGGCATTGAAGCTTTTGGACAGTCAGTACGTGTGTGGCCAGAAGCATAACAGAGGAAGCAGAGGTGGTTGGCTCGGCAATGAAAGCGAGTATTATGCCCCGTGTCCCCACACACCTCACATAGCTGCGGGGGTTGGATTCGGTTTCTGGCGCTCCACTGTGGCCGGCGTTCTGGTCTGCCATACTGCTGAGGTCCCTGCTCCAGGAGACGTTCCAACATGTTGACAAGTCGGTCTAGAGACTCGGCGGAGCCCTGTGATGTCTGGCCTAACGCTGGGCTTGTGTTGGGCCTCTGCTGGGCTTGTGAATCATTAGTGGGCTTACCAGCAGGCACTGAGAAAGGGACAGCCGGGCTGACGTCTTGTCGCAGCACGGTGACTGTAGTGGCAGTCTTAGGCTGTGATGAGTGCCTCTTATCCCGTCTTTGCTCTACCAGTTTCTCGTGAACATCAGCAGCAGTCCACTGCTGTAGGGGCTTGCACCTGAATATCAGGGAGAGTTCAGAGTCAGGGCAATGTCTAATAAACATGGTAGTGAGTTCACGTGACGGATCATCCAGTGTCTTATTCTGTCTCTTCATACAGTCCTCAGTCACTTCCATCGCTCTGTTCAGTCTGAGCCAGTACTCAAAAGGGTCTTCAGTGGGGAATGGCCTGGTTGCATAGAAATCAGCCAGAGGCATCATGGAGGAAATGGTGTCACTAAAATGTTGTTTTAATATATCAAAAATGTGACCCGGGCCTTCAGACAGAACAAGAAATGGGTTACTGCGTATGGCGACACGAACCACCTCCCTCGCTTTCCCCATGAGTCTGTTCAGGACTTCCTCGGCTTGCTCCGTCAATGGGACTGCCCGTTTTCTGAGATATGTTATAATGACCGACTCCCATTCATGCACCGTGTAGGCATCTGAGCCATCCCCCTTGAAACATGCTGGCTCCTTGATGTCAGACTTCACCACTAGGTTCACAAGAGAGGTATCACCCCCCCGCGATCTGTATGTGCCACTCGCTACATGTGAACCCTCTCCGCTGTTAAGCTTTGAGTCAATGCAGGCGGCGATACTCTCCCCAATTGACATTCCAATTTGTTTAGCTATGTCTGCGATCATATGTACAGAGGCATTGCCCTCATTTGCATTGGATGAATCAAACCCAACAGCGCCAACTGGTGGCGGAGCAGTGATATCATTATCATTATCTGGCATTTCAACATAACCTGGCACAGGAGTAGATGTGCTGAAAAATGGAAACATTGTTGTACCCCGACCAACAGGTGTTACAGGAGCGTACCTTAACACATTGAGTGCCAGCGACGCCATATGGCGTCATTAGAAATTTACCGTAGGCTGCCAGCGACGCCAAATGGCGTCAGTAACTCGAAATTGTTTTTTTGACGGGGGGGTGTCGATCTATGCCTCTTACATCGCCTCTTACAATATAATAGCTATTGAATGTGTCTAACCTATTTTACAGAACCCTTAGGTGGCGACAGCGCACTCCAGATGAGAGAAAGTGGAGTAAAACCATAGAGTAAAACACACAGAAGAAGTCGTTTGGGAAGAGGAAATCGCATCGCATCCGTCCGTATGCAGCTGCTTCATTGAAGCATAACGTAGCTGTGCCCCTGCAGCAGCCAATCTGCTGTCACAATTGAGCACCTCGTGTCCGCTGCAACAGTCTATTCGCATGATCAGCCGTGGAGTTCTCAACTGGAAGCATGGTGACATACACGCGGGTGTAAAAAAGCTGGATCTAGCGGAGCGGACTTTTCACTGCTGAGCACACGCAGCAAACGCACTCACAGCAGAGCGGAGCAGAGCAGAGAGATACTCCTCCCACAACGGGGGGGGGGGGGGGGGGGGGGAGGAGGAGGGGGGGAGGTGGGGCACGCAGGACACTACAGCATACAACAGACCCAGGCACTGCAGCATTACATCAGAAAATATTAGCAATGAGTCAATGATGTGCTTGAAATGCTCCCTTTCACAAAAGGGTCATTATCTCAGCTCGTAGAAAAAAAGGGCTGTTTTTGGTCTAATCAAGCTATCTTCTCCGGCTCATAACTAAAGAACGGAAAATGGGATCAATAAACTTTTTTTTGCAGGTGATAGAAGAGAGTCTCATCGTTATTTGTGTGTGTTTACATAGTAATTATTAAAGAAATTATATGACTGTTTTAAAATGCATTGCGGCCTATGTGGCACAGTACAGCACCTTTTGCCCAAGGGCCGTGGCACTCAAAGTGTTAATGCTCCTCTCCCCCTCCCAACACCAGTTCCATACTCCATATTACCAACAGGCAGATATAAGCACAATAAAAAAAAAACTTTCAGTCTCCAAAACCCACTTAAAATGAAAGCAACTCTAGGTAGCAGTGATACGCATCCACTCACTGAAGCCCCCAAAATGTTGAGCACAAATTAGGATACTATACTAAAGGCATAGAGCCTATATTTCAAAGACCCACAATGAAAATAAAATTATCTTGAAAATAATAGCAACCACTCTCCCAGACTCAGAGGATTAATTTGAAAAAGTACAGCTGCCCATAAAAAGAAACACCCAGACAATTCAGTCAGATCAGACCACCTCTGGTCAGAATAACATTAGAATTAAATTTGTCAAACAAATAAAACAAATTCGGTCAACCACTCATGTAAAACGTGGCTCAGTAAAATCCCTGCTGCAGCATCATTGTAAACAGTGACAAAATCGAATTTAGTTTCACATAAATTAAACTACCGCCCCCTCTGCTGGCGAAAAATGACACTGCGCCTAATAATAGCTGCGCTTGCGCAAATGACTGCTAGCAAACCACGGTGTTTTTCTCCAGGTCCAGGCAGGAGAAGGTGTCTTCCCCCGACGTGGAGAGAAGCCTGGAGGACGGTCACGGCACCATTGTAACCATTTGTAGTTCGTCGTCTGCGTTGTGTTTTGTTAAGGAATGGACCGACACTCTTCAGCTTCAGTTGTGTGGACTTTTATTGCCTGTCAACACACATGGATTCTCATTGGTCGGACATACAGCAGTGGTCGGCACAGCAGACACGGCTCGTGGCAAGAATCATCTCTTTCTGGCGCTTAGGTGACGTAGCGGCCAGATTTATATGCCAGGCAGGGACATGCCCATAACCCAATGAGTTAAAGTGATAGAACCCTATAAATGACTGGTCAGTGCCCTGGCAAGTGGAACCAACTAAAATAACCAAACTAACTCCGTTACATACACACTTGTACAGTTTGGAGCAATGAACATTTTCATAACAGGAGCCGTCGCACAAAACACCTTGTGGTGGCCATGGTGGCTATTTTACTTTCCACCATAACCAAATTGTGTATTTTGCATTATATCTCTTGAACCATGCAGAGGAACAGAACAGATGATGTCTACCCCATGTTTTGATGGTCAAGGATCACAATGATAGATGCACCATCATCAACTCGTCAGGTGAATACTTATTTGTGAATTCAATGTAATTTTGAAAAGCAAATCATAGTAGGTGGCACAGTGGTGCAGTATCACCTCACAGCAAGATGTTCCTGGGTTCAATTTCCCCATGGGACGCTGGTGGCACTGGGGGTATGTCTCCTCATGCCTTCGGTGGCTGGTGCACAGGTGGGTTATATCATGGAAAGTGCCTTTTTTTAACATGTTCTCCATGTGCTCGCCTATTCCCTCCATATCATGAATGAACACCCACTGAAGAAACATGCAAGAAGACATGACCTGACCAGTGGTGCCTACTAAGAAGACATCACCTGACCAGTGGTGCCTACTAAGAAGACATCACCTGACCAGTGGTGCCTACTAAGAAGACATCACTTAGCCAGTGGTGCCTACTAAGAAGACATCACCTGACCAGTGGTGCCTACTAAGAAGACATCACCTGACCAGCGGTGCCTACTAAGAAGACATCACCTGACCTGTGGTGCCTACTAAGAAGACATCACCTGACCAGTGGTGCCTACTAAGAAGACATCACCTGACCAGCGGTGCCTACTAAGAAGACATCACCTGACCTGTGGTGCCTACTAAGAAAACATCACCTGACCAGCGGTGTCTACTAAGAAGACATCACCTGACCAGCGGTGCCTACTAAGAAGACATCACCTGACCTGTGGTGCCTACTAAGAAAACATCACCTGACCAGCGGTGCCTACTAAGAAGACATCACCTGACCAGCGGTGCCTACTAAGAAGACATCACCTGACCAGCGGTGCCTACTAAGAAGACATCACCTGACCAACGGTGCCTACTAAGAAGACATCACGTGACCAGCGGTGCCTACTAAGAAAACATCACCTGACCAGCGGTGCCTACTAAGAAGACATCACCTGACCAGCGGTGCCTACTAAGAAGACATCACCTGACCAGCGGTGCCTACTAAGAAAACATCACCTGACCAGTGGTGTCTACTAAGAAGACATCACCTGACCAGCGGTGCCTACTAAGAAGTGCTGTGAAGAAAGCTGCCGAGTGTCCACCACCCCTGACCTTGACCCCTGGAGGACAGAAGAGCCAGGATGGGAGAGCAGAACTCAGATTTCACAGCACCATATAGCATGCTGTGTGTACTGCACTGCACGCATGCATTGTTGTTGTTGTTCTTCTTCTTTGTACCTGAGAACCTAGGCTAGGCTTTAGCACATCATGTATTGTCGGCATCAAGGGCGAAATTTCCATAGAGACAGGATGTCTCGATGGCCCCTCCTGCCACTCTTTTCACTTTCACCTTTTTACTTTCACTTTGTTCACTCACAACTTTGCACCTCGAAGGCCCTCAAGTGGCAGCCAGAGATAATGGTACAGATCACTGTTTGAGTTTTGGACAGTTTGAAGGACATGTAGGATCAGTCATCTATTTATTTGTCTTAATGTCTGGTTGGAGTGGAGGAGGTGAAGAAGAAGTTCAAGCCACTGGTGAGTCCAGCTTTCTCTGGATGACGTGTTTTTTGATTTTTGCCCTTACATTTTGATCGGTCACTTCTAGTGCAACACAAGTTTGTCCAAGTGACCCCAGAAGAATCTGGCAAACAGGACACATCTGTAGGCTTTGGGGATGGGACGCTCTCCTCTGCTGCAGCTCCAGTTTCAGACTAATATGAAAGGTGTGTATTTAAAGCTCACAGGAGCATTTATTTCAGTGTTATTTCAGTCAACAGTAGCAGCAGCAGAGGCAGCCCATTCTCATTCACAGGGCGTCAAATGTGTCACGGCCCTCCGCGTCTGATAGCCTCTATACTGCCGTCAAAGATTTGTGTCAGACTACACGCAGCGATCTTTCACCTACCTCCAATGTGATCAGAGGTTTCACTCTCTCCTGGGATCTCTTCACCTTTACAGGATGGAAAGACAACATCCTGGTTCCAGACTGCTGAGTCTCGTCACGCCCATTTTGTCGAGCGAAAGTGTTGCTCTCGTCAAATGTTTGTTCTCGCTTGGGGAAAGACTCGAGCCAATCAGAGCCTTTGTGGGTGGGACTAAAGTTTCAACCGTTTTGCAACGGTTTTTCATTGGCGTTTAAGCAGAGTAAGGGGCGTGTGTCCGTATGGCTTCTTTTCCTGAGCTCCAGCGTCTTTTGCAGTTGTT
>NC_139643.1:13601835-13611835 GCF_964638095.1 Poromitra crassiceps
CAAGTGGGTGCTTTTGTTATTTGTTCTTTCTTTTGTTCCCACAAAAAGCCCCCCCCCCCCTCACTGCTGGCCATGGCATGACAAGAAGAATGTGTGCAAATCTCTAGTGTGGCATGGCCCAGTCTGACGTGTAAAAAACATGAATGGAAGGAGAAATCATTGGCATGGCTTGGAGAGGAAAAAGCCTTGTATTGCCTTTGTAAATATCCTTCATATTCAGCTTGACCCTCCCTCCCTCCCTCCCTCCCTCCCTGCTTCCCTCCCTCCCTCCCTCCCTGCCTCCCTCCCTCCCTCCCTGCCTCCCTCCCTCCCTGCTAGCCATGGCGTGGTGTGAGCGAGGCATCCAGGTGCTGCTGACCACCATGGGAGCATTCGCAGCCTTCGCGCTGATGACGGTGGCCATCGGCACGGACTACTGGCTGTACGCACGGGCCTTCAACTGCAACAGCACCGCCAACTCCTCCCAGGATGAGTCCAACAACAAGGATAAGAAAGACCCCGGGGCGCTCACCCACTCCGGCCTCTGGAGGATCTGCTGCCTGGAAGGTACGGCTGTGTGTGTTTCATGTGTGTGTGTTTCATGTGTGTGTGCGCAAGTGTGTGTGCGTCGTGTGTGTGCGTGTGTGTGTGTGTAACCTGCATGAATGCATGCGTTGTGTGTGTGTGTGTGTGTGTGTGCGTGTGTGTGTGCGCGTGCATGTATCCATGCGTGCATAACGTGCATAACGTGCATGCGTGCGTGCATGTGTGTATGTGTCCAGTCCGGTATCTACATGTACCAGCAGCACATTGTCTGTTTTGGTTGTCTGTTACTTAGGAGCCATGCCCAGACACACAACGCATGGAGCTGACTCCGAAAGTTATGGCCCATTTCCACCGCTGGTATCAGCGCGGCCCCGCCCAGCTCGTCTCGCTTTTTTGTCTCATTCCACCGATCAAAAACGTGGACAGCCCGGGTTGAGTCGGGGTTGCGTCGTGCTAGTTTTGGTCCCTGCTTTGTTGAGGATCCAGTGCTGTGAACCCGGTACCATACGGTGACGTGAAAACACTGCAGACGACTGATTGGTCAGGCAGAATCGTGTTTACTGTATCTACTGTCAATGCTGGATACCAGTTTAGTGGGGCTTACCATCTCTTCTGTTATTTCCATCAGTCTTTTGTGTTGCTGCCTTCGGCTCTGGTGAAATAAAATCGATATCCTTGCTCAGCTTTAACATGGCGGTGGTTTTCAATTGTTTTGAGAGAGAAAAAGTCTGCTCCTCGGGAAGCCCTTAGTTGTGTGCTGCGTCGGCTCCGCTAGGCCGGAGGCGGGGGTTTACTGAAGCCGCGGTCTTGCCTGGTGAGTTGCCGCCGGGGTAGAGGCTTCCCTTCTCCCCGTAGTGCAACTCCCATCGCCCGCGCAGTGCATGCATGTGAGTTTGAGTAACAACAAAGTGATATCCATTCTCCTGGCCGATTGTCACATTTGCCCATGTACACTGTAGGTAGATGCACCAGTATTTCATAACCAGTTTAAAAGTTCTATGTATGGATTTAATTTTAACGTTATACATTATAGCCTAATTCGGCTATGGGCGGAGGGCAGACATGCGGTCGCTATGACGACCAGGTGTGGGCGGAGGCGAGTAAACTTGCTATGGAAACAGAGTCTATATCAAGTAGAGCCGAGTAAGACCAGATCGAGTAGAGCTGTACTGTGCTGTTATATGTGGTGGAAATGAGCCATTAGTAGCTATCATTAGCTAGCTAGCTAGCATACAAGGTAAATACCAAGCTAACACCAACCCAACAACATAATACAATTAATAATTCTCAGCCAGACCAGAGCCTCTTCCTCTTCCTTGATTTTGATTGGTCGGTCGAAAAAAGTGACATTGATGAGCTGCGCTCTTCTCCAAAAGTTCAACTTTTTTCTACTTGAGGCGCCGAGAGCGCTCCGCCCAAAATGCTATCCTCCGCTGAAACACCAGGTGGTGCTAGAGGAGCACTCCTCTAAATAGAAAATGTATTGCAGAAAGGCACTGGCAGCTCAAAAAATGCTTTCTGTGGACACGGCACCTTAACCCTTTGGAATCAAAACCAGTCCAGAGAAAGAAATGATGGGTTAATTAAAATGTATTCCAAACTTATCCAACATAATAAGAGGAAATGTGCAATATAGGCAAATATTTGAGGTGGTGTTGTGATTAAAAGCCTGTGGTTTCTCAAATTCTATATATCTGTTATAGTTTCTGTCATATTGAATTCTGCATATGTTGTAAAAAAACAGTTTTTCATCATCTGATGCAAACTTAATTTTACTATGCTTTTATTTGTGTGTTATGTCAAGGAAATAAAAAAAAAAGCACAATCAGTTTTTGCACAGCCTCTGGGCATAATAGATTCACCAATTCCTTTGCATTTTTGCATCAAGGAGGACATTCTTAGGATATCCTAATATATCTTGAGATCAGGATCTAAAAACTTTATTCACCTTTTGGAAAACATTCATAAAAAACAATGCACTACAGCAGACACAGAAGCACATGCATTCATCTGCAGTACAGACCTTCGTCTTTTTGAATGAGTTGTTTAAGCACGGTGCTATCACAATGTCACTGTGGTCATCAGCTCTAATTGATAAGCCTAACTACACTAAACTACATTCTCACCAGCCCATGACGCGCATATCAAGAAGCTATAAATCAGCAGCATGAATGTGCTGTGGGACAGAATCAGAAACTAGATATTTTGTTTCTTCACCAGACACTGATCACATCTGAAGAACTAGTTTATTCAGTTTTGTTTTGCTCTCCCTAAAGTGAATACATCTTGTACACGGTCTCAGAGTGGCTCCCAGGTGCTGCTCCTCCATGTCAGTGCAGAATGCCTGCAGCACTAAGGAAAACAATAACTCTTCTCTCCACAGCTTCACTTTGTTAAACGTGAGGCGAGCTGCAGTACTGCAGTCGTTTGTTCAGTAGCTCCTTGCTGTGTTGTCTCTGAACAGGGCGCTAGCAGGACATGTAGACTGCTTTGTAAGAAACTGCAGACAGCACATGTGTTGCTAACTGTCCTATCAAAGCCAGACTGTAGCCTTTAGGACACTTTCTTCTGTGATTGTTGCTACTTTGTCACGTACAGTTTTACTTCGTTTCGAACTCAAGCTCTCACAAGTGCCTTAAACGCTGCAACGCAGCCCTATGGAAGACTGTTATTTTGCTCCAAAATTACTTTTCATTAAAACCTGACCACCCACCCGTAGGTGGCGTGGTACCCCCTGGGACTGACACGGATCCACGTGACTACGTCATGTCCTGCCAGTCCAGGGAATAATCGCTTCCGCTTTCTTCCACCCGCTGTGAAGACGTGTTTTGTGAAAGCTCCGCGGTTATCGAGGAGTTATATTATATAGCTTTAGATACTAGGCTCGTTCCGGCTGACGTGCCCACCTCAAGAGGGTCGCGTGGACGGGATAAAGCAGGCTTCGGAGACCCGACCCTGTACCCTTCACCTGCGGCGTCGGAACAAGTCATCTAAAAAGCTAAGAGTATCTTCCTTAGTTAACTGTTGTCAGCTGCCGCCGTGCAGTTGATGTGAAACGTTTCCCCGGGAACGGGGTAACGTTGTTAGGCTCGAGCGCATGACTCAGGTCTGCACTCATAACTCTAGCTAGGTTTGCATACATGCAGAATAGCTTGTACCGTTAGCACTAGAACAACAGGCTAAATAGCACAGTTGTCACAGTAGCTAGCTGCATCCGTGCGGTTGTTTCTGTTGCTAGGTACTTTAGGAACGCCGGCTTTAGAGCGCGCGCGTTAGATAGTTAGCTAGTTTGCTCAGTGCAGCTAGCTTGGACTACCTTGTAGCACTCCATATCTGGCTGCGTCCCCAGACAGGGTAACACACCCGGTTATTGTGGCAGATAGCTAACGTGCACACCTGCAGTTAGTGTCTGTGTGCTAAGTACTTCGCGCCAGCTACCTCTGTGTAGGGCGCGCCTTAAGCGAGAGTAGTAGCTAGTAGCCATGCTCTTCAGTGAAATAGCTAGTTAGCTGCTTGCTCCCGTGCAGCCAGTATCTAGCGACGTGTAACCCCGTTTTCCTGTTAGCAGAGAGAGGGGGGAACAGCTAGGTGCTGTATTAGCTGTGAGGCTACTGGCCGGTTACGACCGGCACAATTAATTTGAAACCTACATAAATGTAGTGTAGCTTTTACTGGCGTCTGAGATTTTAGCTGGGCGATTCGCTAGCTAGGTGAGCTCGCCCCGCACCTTGTGTGGGCCGCTTCTCTCAGTACTTACGCCATCTTAGCCAGCTTGCTTGTCTGCTAAGTGTTGCTTGCCTCGTGCAATTAGCATCTACTAGATTGCAACTCCCGCTGAGGAGTTTCTTCTGAGATTGACTAGCTTCGCGGGCCGCTGGTCTTTGCTTGCGGTCACGCTTGCTTCCCCGTGATACAGGGTAGAGACGCGCTGCACCGGCCTGTGCGCAGGCTTGTGTTAGCGCACGCTTGTCTCTCAGTGCTTATGCTAGCTTAGCTAGTGGCTTCCACGTCTGTTCTCTCGGGTTAACAGGTTGTGGGTATTGGTGCCCCCCCTTCGGGATGGGCTATTGCCGCTTACGTTACCATTGCACGCGCACGTTCGCTAGCCTCCGGGTTGCTTACTGTCTAGCCTGTGCTTCTTGCTAGCTTGCTTAAGCAGTACTCCCGCTATTAGGGTGCGCCCTGCGGGAGCTTGCTATTAGTGGTTAGCTTCCTGCTTCCTCTTGCTACTGAGCAGGGAAGGTCAGGGAGGGGATGGGCCGTGTGTAAAACTACTTGGCCGAGTATGAATCGGCACGTTAAGTGCGTGTTCGGCCTTGGGCACGAGCACGCGGCACAGGCGCCTTGAACCTTCGGTCTTGTCCGCAGCTAAGCTCTTTAGAGCTGACCAAGGTCCGCTCTCAAAGAAGTGTTAAAGCTAGCTTGCCTTGCATAGGTGCAGATAGCAATATTAGTACTGTTTAGCACAGAACGATAGCATTTTGCAGATAGCTGGCGTGCACCCGTGCAGTTAGTACCTGTGTGCTAAGTACATTGGGCGCGAGATACCTCCACTACAATAGACATACTGCTCCTTGCTGGCGCTACGCGTCCAGCAGGGCTTACAGCTCGCCAAGGTCTGGGCTCAGTGCCAGCCTTTGGCTTGTAGCTCTAAGGACAAGCCCACCGCCCTTGGTGCCCAAGGCCCGGGGTGGTTGGGAGCTCTCCATGGGTCGCACTCCCTCGTTGGGGCGCCCCCTGCAAGTGCAGGGAGCCCGGCTGGGGGCACAGCGCACCTTGGTCCATGGCCACGGCCTGGCCTCGGTTGGCAGCGCCCAGGTCAAGCCCACCGGTTGGCTCACCAAGGCTGGGCTTAGTTCCAGCCTGCGGCTTGTAGCTTTAGACCCACCGTCCTCGGTGCCCAAGGCCCGAGTTCGGTCGGGAGCTCGCCCAGGGTCTCATACCCAGCATCAAGACTCGCCTTGGTCCATGGCTACGGCCTGGCCTCGGCTAGAGGCTCCTAGGACAGCCCACCATCAATGGCACCAACGGCTCATTGCTGGTCGGGAGCTCGCCTGGGGGCTGCACTGTCGGACAAGTCCACGTGCGTCTCGAGAGAGAACGTTACCTCCGCAGTCCCCCCAGCCTGCGAAAGGCGCACGGCAGGGGGGGGGGGGTTACTTCGATACAACAGCGCGTCAGTAGGCGGAGCTTGCGTAAGAAGTTCTCCCCCAGCATGCACAGCTTCTACGGAACTGTCCATGCGGCAGGGGGGCGTAGCCTCTCACGTCCCGCCCCACCATCAGGGCACCGGATCGAAAGGTCCCGGTGCCCAGCAATATGCTCATGACTATATTTCAGGGATCATTTCTATAGTTTCTAACTTGAGAAATGTGTTTCTAAAATGTTCAGTCTCGCTATCCACGATGATGAGACGGTGATACTCTTTTCTGAGCGCGAAGCGGGCAGAGAGACTTGATTCAGTTCATATGCTCTCTGCTTTTGATGACCATTAACTGTCTCCTATGGGGACATTGAGGGAGAGAGTATGATCGGAGTGGTGGAACGGGTTCCGCTCCGTTGGCCACAAGAGACCATCTTGTCCAACAGGCTCGATGCCTGGGAGCATCTATGTTCCCCCGTCCCCATTACGGCGCACCCTCCAGAGGGGATACGCGCTACAGTTGGCCCACCCACGTTCGACGGGACCCCCGATTTGGCCGTGGAGGAGGAGGCCATGGACGGCTCCATGCGTCCAAAATTGGACCTTCGGCGTCTCAACAAGACGCTGAGGAAGTCCCATCCCGAATGCTCTCTTCCCCGCCTGTTCAAGTTGAGACAGGGGGTTTTCTTACTTCCAGGGATCGGGAAGGTGCGGTCTTCCATGTCCACATGGTCAGGAGACACAGGAAATACCTGAGGTTCTCCTTCCTGGGGAAGGCTTACGAGTTCTGTGGCTTGCCATTCGGCATGTCTTTGAGCCCGCGAACCCTCACGGTGTGCGTGGAGGCAGCCGTGGCTCCCCTCCGCACGAGGGGGATCCGCGTCTTCCTATATCTCAACGACGTTCTCTTAGCGGCCGACTCGAGGGTCTGTGCCGCGGATCATACCAAGGTGGTGACCGATCACCGGCAAACCTTAGGGTTTTTGTGAACTGGCAGAAGAGTTGCCTCGTCCCAGCGCAGGCGGTGACCTTCCTGGGGCTCGAGCTATACTTCCTGCGAGCCTTTCGCCAGAGCGACAGGCTCGCACGGTTCGGACAGCAAGCCAAGGACGTTAGGTCTGTGCCCTCGGTGTCAGTGCATCAGTGCACAGTGATGTTGGGCCTGATGGCCTCAGCACTGCATGTGCTCCCGCTAGGGAGGCTACACATGCTCTCGTGGTCCAAATATGGTTCTCAGGCTTCGCCTAGACTCGGCCGGGGACCGTCATCGCAGGGTTCCTCTGACAGGTCAGGCCTGGCGGGCGCTGGCTATATGGGCGGACCCCTGTTACCTCTCGAGAGGTACTCGGTGGGGCCCTGTCCCGCTCAGGATGGTTGATTCGCACAGACGCCTCCCTCTGGGGAGGGGGTGCGATTTGCGGGCATTTTTCGGCGAACGGCCGGTGGGAGGCTCAGGAGCTTCGCCACATAAACGTGCTAGAGCTGAAGGCGATTCGCCGGGCTCTGCCTCAGGACAAGCCCACCATCAATGGCGCCATGGGCCCATTGTTGGTTGGGAGCTCTCTTGGAGACCGCACTGCCGGACAAGTCCGCGTGCGGCCAGACTCGAAAGAGAACGTTGCCTCCGCAGTCCCCCCGGCATGCGGAGGTAACACTTCCAGCGGCTCACACATGGGCACCATGTGCTGATTCGCTCGGACAATAGGGCAGCGATCGCCCACCTGAACAAACAGGGCGGTGTGCGGTCGGGGGCGCTGAACCATAGCGGGGATTCACCTGTGGGTGTATCCCCGTCTCCTTTCAGTGTCAGCGGTCTATCTGCCGGGACGGCGGAGTTAAGACCGGCCTGCTGTCTCGAGGCAATCCCCGTTATACGGAGTGGTGCCTCCACCCTCGGGTGATGGAACAGGTTTGGGCCAGGGTTGGTCGCGCCTGCGTCGATCTCTCGCATCGCGATGCGCGACACACTGCCCACTGTGGTTCTCGATCCAGGAGGACAGCCCCCGTTAGGTCATGACGCGCTAAAAGCGCACGCGTGGCCGAGGGAGGGGCTCTATGCGTTTCCCCCGACCCCCCCCTGATCCGTCAGGTGTTGGACAGGGTGAGGGAACAGCGCCTCCGGCTCGTTTTAGTCTGTTTGGCACAGGCAGACATGGTTTGCGGACCTGGTCTCCCTGGCGCAAGATCCGCCCTGGGCATTGCCGGTACGGGCCGATCTCCTATCCCAGGCGGAGGGGGAGGTGTTCCACCCCTCCCCAGGCAGGTGGAAGCTAGCGGTCTGGCTCCTGAACCGGACCAGTTGCTAGCCCAGGGCTTGCCTGATAATGTGGGATGCACTATGCAGCAAGTAAGGGCGTGGATCCAGTGAACTGCAGTGTGCGACCAGTTCTCTGTTTCCTTCAGAGCCTGCTTGACGCGGGTCAGTCCCCGCAGTCGTTTAAGCTGTACGTAGCCGCGATTCTGCGTGCCATAGGGGAATTGAAGGGAGCCCCGTGGGGGCGTACCCTTTGGTCTTGCGCCTCATGAAAGGGGCGCGTAAACTGCGCCTGCTGTCGCGGTGCGTTTTTTCCCCCAAATCGGACCTGGTTACGGTGCTGGACGGGCTAACGGGTCATCCGTTTGAGCCCTTGGACTCCGCCGATTTAAGGGTTCTGTCTTTAAAGACCGCGCTGCTGCTGGCCTTGTCGTCAGGAAAGAGAGTTGGTGACCTGATTGCCCTCTCGGTGCAGCAGGCCTGTGTGGTAATGATGGGCGCAGGGTTACGTTGCGACCTAACCCGGCTTACCAACCTAAGATTATTAATGTCAGCTTTAGGTCTATGGTCATAGACTTATCAGCATTCTGTCCCCCGCCGTTCAGTTAGAGACAGGCGAGGAGAGACGTTTGCTCATGCTGTGCCCCGTAAGGGCGCTCTCGGCCTATGTGGCCAGGACGCGTTCTTTATGCATTACAGATCAGCTGTTGGTTTGCTTTGGGCAAAGGGCCCAGGGCGGACCCCTTTCCAAGGATCGCTTATCACACTGGATAGTGGAGGCGATCGCGTTGGCATACTCTGCCGTGGGCAAGGTTCCCCAGGAGGGTATCAAGGCGCTTTCTACGCGAGGTGTTGCGACATCCTCTGCGTTGTTGCGCGGTGTGTCGGTGGAGGACATGTGTGCCGCGGCCTCATGGTCCTCTCATCACACTTTTGTCAGGTACTACAGTCTCGACGTGTCCGGTGCGCAGTTCGCGCACGCAGTGCTGTCGGTGGCAAGAAAGTAGTATCGTTGCCACTCTAATATGTCAGATGGTTAGGCATAAACGTTGCCATATGGCCGTGGTTCACCGGTGCCTTTCGGGTCGCCCTGTGGGGTGCTCCCGGCAGCAAGGTCGGTTGAATGGAGGCACTAGTGAGAGCTTGAGTTCGAAACGAAGTAAAACGTTAGGGTTGTGCTACAACCCAGGTTTTACGAGTGAGAACGAGAGCTCTCACTACCCAGCCTTGCTGTGTCGATGCGTCACGGGGTGCGTCGGATCTCAGCGGGCTGGAAGAAATTAGAGTGATTATTCCCTGGACTGGCAGGACGTGACGTAGTCACGTGGATCCGTGTCAGTCCCAGGGGGTACCACGCCACCTACGGGTGGGTGGTCAGGTTTTAATGAAAAGTAATTTTGGAGCAAAATAACAGTCTTCCATAGGGCTGCGTTGCAGCGTTTAAGGCACTAGTGAGAGCTCTCGTTCTCACTCGTAAAACCTGGGTTGTAGCACAACCCTAACGTATCTACTGCATCATACCAACCATCAGACTGAAGAACACTTTTTTGTACTGCTATAACCCCCGTTCTCTTAGCGGCCGACTCGAGGGTCTGTGCCGCGGATCATACCAAGGTGGTGACCGATCACCGGCAAACCTTAGGGTTTTTGTGAACTGGCAGAAGAGTTGCCTCGTCCCAGCGCAGGCGGTGACCTTCCTGGGGCTCGAGCTATACTTCCTGCGAGCCTTTCGCCAGAGCGACAGGCTCGCACGGTTCGGACAGCAAGCCAAGGACGTTAGGTCTGTGCCCTCGGTGTCAGTGCATCAGTGCACAGTGATGTTGGGCCTGATGGCCTCAGCACTGCATGTGCTCCCGCTAGGGAGGCTACACATGCTCTCGTGGTCCAAATATGGTTCTCAGGCTTCGCCTAGACTCGGCCGGGGACCGTCATCGCAGGGTTCCTCTGACAGGTCAGGCCTGGCGGGCGCTGGCTATATGGGCGGACCCCTGTTACCTCTCGAGAGGTACTCGGTGGGGCCCTGTCCCGCTCAGGATGGTTGATTCGCACAGACGCCTCCCTCTGGGGAGGGGGTGCGA
>NC_139643.1:13616835-13644335 GCF_964638095.1 Poromitra crassiceps
TCCGGCCAGATGTGGGAGCGCGGACATTTTTGAAATTTTCAGGTCCATGAGCTGAAAGGTTGGTATTTGAAAGCCATTTTGTTCCACTTTTCTGTGATTGATTCTTCACTAATATCTTAATGGTACTGATTCATCAAACCACGCCTGTCTGCTGCTTCCATCTGGTTAAAACCATTTAGAGCCACTAGGCTATTTGACAGGTCTGACAGAGGTATCGCAGGATCATTGCTTATCATAGCATTATCGTTTACCTTCAGTGCTAAAGCTAGCGCGCCGCAGCCTGAATGTCACCTTCATAACTCAAAGGCTCCACTAGTCCACCTGTTCCCGCCTGAGTTGGAGCTACACAGCAATTCCATCCCTAATAATGTCCCTCTGCTATTCTCAGGATGTAATGCATCTGCGTATAGGTTTCAAATGTCTGCAGAGAAATCATGACATATGTAATTGCAGATGCAGCTACTTGATTGCTTTGCTACTGTAAATGTATATAGGTCTATGACTTAGTTGTCTCAAAAAACTTCAACAGACCTGGTTAATTCTCACCAACCCCACCCCATCCCCCCACATTTTTTTTGATTTTGTGTTTAGATTATGTAGCGTAGGCTATAGTGTCTTACGAGGAATCAGCATGACGTTATGACGACAACAAACACCTGACTTCCGGGTGTCTCTGCGGGGTGTTACTGTACACGCAAATCCACCCCGCATGCGCGTACCTCCTATGTAAGTACATGCCGCACAGCCACACTAGGGGCTGGAACATAGCTAACTGTTAGCTGTGAGCTAACATTAGTTGTGTGTCAATAAAACGCCACTGAACGGCCAGTTTGATATAGCGGCCATGTTCGAGTGATGCTCTTTCCATAAATCCCATCAGCTTTGATATCTGTTGGCTTGTTTATGGTGGTGTCCTCCTCTGCAGGTGTGGTGCGAGCCTCCAGTATCTTCCCCATCCTCAGCGCCATACTGCTCCTGCTGGGCGGAGTGTGCGTCGCGTCCAGCAGCTTCTACAAGAGCAAGAGGAACATTATTCTCGGGGGAGGGATTCTCTTCGTCGCCGCAGGTGAGACGGCAGCTTTGCTTCTCTTCGCCTGTGGTTGAGGACGGTTTGGGTTCAGGAAAAACAGTTCTCAGTCGCTTCTTGGTGTTTACTCCTGTGTTCAAATGTGCATTAGTTATTATGTCGATACTGAACACTCAATGTTTAATCAGTGCTGGTACTTTAGTCGTGGATGGAAACAGCGTCTATATTACCATGACTTCTTCAATATCCCTTTCTCCTTCCATCTTATTTTTAATCGATCTGTTTCCAGTGTACCTTATTCAACTCTAAACTGGGGTGAAAGTAGTTGCACTATTTCAGATGTCATTATCTACCTACTATCTATCTATCTATCTATCTATCTATCTATCTATCTATCTATCTATCTATCTATCTATCTATCTATCTATAATGCACAGGACAGGACACGTCCAATATTCATAACATTTCATGTATGTACAGTATATTTTGTATATCCATTTCCCCCGGTCAGGATCAGGATCAGGGCTGGTTCCAGAACAAGATGGCTAAGGATGCATCCTAGATAGGAAAGGGTGCACAAGCACGGGCCGACCCGGGCCGGGTGGCCGGCCAAAAATTTGACACTTTATTTTACTAAAAATAATGTATTTTACCATCATTTCAAGTAGAATGATACCAGCCAAGCAAGAATTCAAGTGTTTCAAGTGCTTTACTGAAATATTTGGACCATATAATGATAATACAATTATCTCAACCTTAAAAGGTTACATATGTGCCAAGAAGCCATAAATTCACATCAAAGAACAAAGAAAAACAACAATTATAATTCAAGTTTAAACAGTAAGTGTGCAGCTGCAGCATTTATTAAAAAAAAAAAAAAAAATATATATATATATATATATATATATTATTTTTTACCACTCTTTTCAACTGAGCATGCAGACAATTAAAATAAGGGTGCAATGCGTGCTTTTGCACCCCTGTAAAACTGGGCCTGATCAGGCTATATTGTATTGCTTCCTTAGTGTCAACAGGAATCACATTACAATATACAATTACAATATTGGATTCCATATGATGCCCACATCCTTCCTGTGTAATCGAAAGGAAACACAGTCTGTGGTAAAGCCCAATATCCCATGCCAGCAACCTCTTTAAATCAAACTACAGTCTCATTTCTCTCAGAGGAGCACTTACTGTAGCACTCTCCTATGTCCCCAGGCCTGAGCAACATCATCGGAGTGATAGTGTACATCTCCGCGGCACTGAGCGACATCTCGCCCAAGAAGGACGAGGACAAGAAGTGGCACTACTCCTACGGCTGGTCCTTCTACTTCGGCGGCCTGTCCTTCATCCTGGCCGAGATGGTGGGCGTCCTCGCCGTCAACATCTACATCGAGAAGAACAAGGAGCTGCGCTGCCGCTCGCGCACGCAGCTCTTCAAGAGCACCACGCACGCCATGCTGCGGCTGCCCAGCTACCGCTTCCGCCGGCGCTCGCGCTCCAGCTCGCGCTCCACCGACCCGCCACACTCCCAGGTAGGGACGGGGATCGACACCCGGTATATCCACAAGGACCTGGTTCCAAATTTCTCAAAACCCGAAAATCACTCATGTCCGAGCTTATGGATACCGATAGTGGGTCCTATTATGGTAAATGGATGGCATTTATATAGCGCTATTCTGTACCTATTCTAACGTAGCCTATTATTAGCCTATTAGCGGTTGGGCAAACACAGGCTGAGGCTGCGTGTGCTACGTTAACTTGGTTTGTAATACATCCAATGCTGGAATAAAACATATTTTCAGAACTTACCACTTCAGTCCTACTTCCTCGCTCACTTCCACGTCCCAAATCCGATATTCCATGAGACTGATGTCATACAGTCAGGGAGCGCACACAGATAGCCACTCTGTTACAAGGCAAAAAATTAGCTACAGTAGCTAGCGGTCGTATGACGTCACTAGTAGGAGACAACAGTAAACACTACTGCAAGGCACTGTGGGTATTAAGTTGACACGGCTTGCGATATTTTCCCCACCAGGATGGCGAAGGCATGACCCGTTTGTCAGAGCCAGAGTGTTTCAGGGATGCGGCTCTAACTGTGGTATACGCTAAATATACCACAGCTGTGAACCAATCAGATTGCTTGATTTGAGAGAGCCATGTTTTATAATGGCTAATTGATATTCACCCTCCCTTTAAAAAAAATGAAACTGAAAATGGTATCAATAATAAATTAATGATCCCCATCCCTACTCCCAGGAGACCTCGCCAATCGGCACCTCCAAGGCCTTCAGCCTGCCGCCGTCCGCCCCGCCCTTCTCTGTGGCCACGCTGCCCACCCCGCAGCACGCGGGCGGAGGCAGCGGAGACATCTCCATGTACACCCTGACGAGGGACTCCAAGCTAGGCAGCCTGGGAAGCGGCGCCCCCCCTCTCTATGGCACGGTGGACCGCGCCACGCTCTACCAGCTCCACAACTACTTCCCCAAGGATTCCGGCAGCGGAGGGGGAGCAGCGGTGATGGGCAGCGGCACGCTCCCCTCTCTCTCCAAGTCCAACCTGGCAGCGGCGGCGGCAACCGTGGGCCAGAACGCAGCGCCGATGAACACCTCCACGTCAGCTGCCACGCCGGCCCAGCAGGGGGCGATGTCCACCATGGAAAGGGAAAGGGCCAACATGGGGACGCTGGACCGGCTGGGGGCCAAGCGGGACCGGGACACCAACTCAGACACACTTAACAGGAAAACTACGCCAGTTTAAAACTACACCTCAGAGGGGAGGGTGGGGGAGGAGGGAGAGAAGAGAAGTGGGAAGGAGAGAGAGAGTTAAAATGAAAGGAAAGAGGGAGTGAATGAAACGGAGAGAGAAAGAGATTCCGATTGAGAGAGAGAGAGAGATAGAGAGATCTTAACGAGAGGAAGAGGGGTGCTGAAAATGTTTGGGTGACACTTTAACGGGTACTTGGTTGCCATAGATACGATTTCATAAGCGGTCATAAAAAAATAAAAATGTTATGTTCAAGTTCATGACAACTGCCTTAAAATTGGTCATGAATTATAGTCTACAAAATGTGACTTTGTTCAAAGGCGGTGGTGATGTGGCAATCCAGTTGCCAGAATACGTTTCACACCACAGATATGTTCAATATTAATGTTACTAAACCGAAAATATGTTGCATTTCAACAAGTCCTCCAACCACAGGAGTGTTCTCAACGGCAATTTGAAAATGGTGGTTAATTTGAAAACATCAGTTAATTTATTTGAAATTTTGAAAACGTCAGTTAAGTTTGAAATGTCGGTTCATTTGAAACCCTCAATATTCATTTGTAAATGTTACGCAATTAAAACAACTTGGGTTATGGTTCGGCAAATACAAGAACTTGGTTATGGTTAGGGTTATGGTTAGGGTTAGGGTTAAATAGCAAAAATGTTAAATGACTTATGGTTGAAATGTATGGTCTCCCATGTCAGGCAAAGGTTTACGCCGTAACGGCCTCTGCCATCCTGGCCCCCAACAACACCCTTACTTTCTGTCCTAACATCAGACTTTCAGTACACATCTGCTAGACACCCAGGCGTTGATATGCACATATGGAAAATGTTAAATGTATTTTTGGTTAACAAACATTCATATTCACCCTATCCGTGGTTTGCAGAAACGTAAAATGTCAACATTTTATTCTGGCGAGTGGGTGAGATTTTTTTTTTTTTTTTTTTTACAGTACTTTAATCTCAATCTCACTGCTTCATCTGTATATAGAAAACAATACACATGTATGTCTTGGAGTAGAGTCATTGGGGGTAAAGTGCCTTGCTCAAGGGCACCTCAGCCATAACTATTGAGGGAGTGAAGCTCATCACTTGTTCGCTCCCCCCTATGATTTCTGGTGATTAAATGGCAACTTGACTTTCCCCGAGATGCCTTTAATCCTTACAAATAATCCAATTTCTAAGAGGCCAGATAGGGAACGCTGAATATCCCAGCTTTGTGTTAACCTGTTGACGCACACACACACGCACACACACACGCACACACACACACACACACACACACACACACACACACACACACACACACACACACACACACACACACACACACACACACACACACACAGACACACACACACTCACACACACACACACACACACACACACAGACACACACACTAGTAGAGGAGGCTGACAAACTGTGCGTCTATGGGCCCTATCTTGGCAAAAGCCGTAATTTAGCACAAACTGGGGGCATGCCCACGCGCGTTGGTATTCTCCCTGCCGTGCAAAATGCCTGTGCTGCCGGCATAAAAGCTTTAAATAGGCGTGCTTATAGCGAGAATTATGCAGGCCAAACTGATTACCGGTAGTCTGAAGATTCCCTTTCTCACTCCCTTTATACCCTTCGCGGGGTGGAGAACACCAACACATATCTGGAATCGATCATATTAACAAAACATTTTCACCTCATAATTTTCACATAAATTACCCAAATAGTAAGGGTAGGGTACCCAAATATTAAGAATGGCATTTAACTGTTTCTGCAAATGAATTTGAATGAATTTGATGCCTGTGATCTCGATCGCATCATATACCAACAACACTGTAGCCTATACTTTATCAAATGAAATGGTTAATCTAATTGTGTTAACCCTTTATCCTTTCAAAATCATGCCTCAAAACTGCCCATAACTGTGACTGCTTCGCTCCGCCGTGAACATCATCGCTCCCCCCCTCTCTCTCTCTTTCTCTCTCTGGCAGAAAATAATTGATACTGACAATTCTCAAATGAATTGCTGGACGAAGCTTGTCGGATTTAATGTAAATAAATCAATAGAAACAAATCAAAAAAGCTGATAATGAACATTTGTGCTGGGCGAACGAAATTCCGTTTGAAAGACATCAAAGGCATCACTTCACTCATCGGCTGCGCGCGTAACCTTTCCCTCCACTCCTTAACTCAGCCTTTGTTCACAGCTGGTGCTTAACAGATGCAGAACTGAGCTTGAAGCACGCTGAAGTTGAGCTCACGCTGAAGTTGAGCTCACGCTTAACCGCTCACACAAGAAGCACTCTCTTTTCCTCAGCGCCTCGCTCGGCACGCCTTGAACCTGCCCACAACTCCCATTGACTTCATGCCTGGCAGCTTCACGCGTCACGCTTGGAAAATACGACTGAATCCTGAGGAATCGCTTGAGCGCGCGTTGAGCGTGCCTCACGCCTGCCTTGAGCAAGGCGAGTGCGCGGCTCGTGTGAATGTCTTCGCCTGTTAACAAGGACGCCGAAATGAAATTTGTCACTGTCATTCTCCACTGGTCCCAGGGATAGAACATGGCTATGGTGTATTGTTTGTTTGTTTGTTTATTTATTTATTTATTTATTTATTTATTTATTTATTTATTTATTTATTTATTTATTTATTTATTTATTTATTTTGCCTATTATTTATTCTATTCATTCTAAACTATATTCTATTCTATTCTATTCTATTCTATTCTCCCCTCCTCCTGGTTAAAGGAATTAGTTTGTAGGTTTGGTTAGGTCGGGTTAGATATTTTTGGACCAACACGTGGATTTGCGTGTGTCCTATGCGCACCAGGCAGGATACTGATGTGCTCACGGCTGCTTTTCAGACGTCTTAGCGCAAAGAGTTGCGCGCATCCCGACGATAGCGGGGACACGCCTGGTTGGGCATCGGGCATGCACACAGCTGCGTTTGTGCACAGATCCCGCCGCAAAACTGGATGGTATCGTGTGGGGAGCGCAAACTGAGACTTGCGCGAGGCACACAATCGCATAAGAGGCAGGGAAGATAGCATAAGACACGCGTTGAGGCTCACAAACCGGCCCGCAAGCGCAAAAAGCGGATACCGGTTGTACCACGATAGGGCCCTATATATTTGTTGTTTTGTGTCAAAGGTAAATACAGTGAGATGGGCATTCTCCACAGTCCCAGAGAAACACACAGCCAACCTCTGTATGCTTCACCCTCTCTGCCTGCAGCACACCACACCGCTTATTATCATTGCTAGGTTACCCACTGCCACAAATGTCCACCTTAACAAGTAGCGCCATCTGATCTTAAAGGAACACGCCAACATTTTGGGAGATTAACCTATTTGCCATATTCCCAATAGTAAGACGAGAAGATAGATGCCTTTCTCTGGCAAATAGGCATATCTCCCAAAATGTTGGCTTGTTCAAAATCTTGAAATATCTAAACACGTTGCAGTTTCCTGAGTAAATTGCTCTTCTTATTTGAAGATATCAGTTACTCATTTAAAACCAGATTCATTGTATTGGAAACAACTTAAACAATGCACCACTCTTCTTTTCACCCAATTGATCAGGATTTTAAATTCAATAGGATGGCCTGTAATCGACAGAATATTTCAGAAGTCACATTTTCTCATTTGAAAGAGAGTCAACAGAAAGTATAGTAAAGAAGACAGTGTGTTGATGTTTTACTTAACGCAGCTCTAACAGATGAATTACTTGTTAAGACAGCCGTTTTTGCAGTGTATGTGATGTATTTAGCGTTTAATCACAGAAACTGTTTCAGGGTTTTGTACGACTGCTTAGACGACGATTTGATCCCGAAGGCTTACAAGGCAGCTTCCGTAGAGTGTTACCACAAAGGGCTGTAACCACGGCAACAGGGTCAGGGGTCAATTCACTTTGCACTCAGGGGGTGGATTTTAATCCAGATCTTAAATCAAAGGGGGGGGGGGGGGGGGGGGGGGGTCACTTCTTGTTATTTCAACAAGTAAATGGGGACAAAACTAAGTTGACCTCCAAAGTGAGATATCCACCATTTTGAAAAAATAACTAAAATCTCCACCTATAGAAAATGATCATTGACATTATAAAGTCAAGCTTATTCTAAGAGTTTTTCATGATATATTTATGTTTTGGGGATATTTCTGAGGGTGTTTTTGAAATATCAGCTAAGGACTTATTTACATATTACAATTACATATTCCACAATGGATATATAGCATCATGATTTGTATCCCTTCAAAACCTTCTAAATTTGACTTATTAATGGACTGGTATATTTAGCTTTGACTTGCACTTCTGCATCTGTTTGGAATGCGTTTGAAAATGAATTTACCCCGAACCCTGGTTCAGGGTAAAGAGTTGGAGGAGGAGGGAACGAGCACACAAGCCTTCTGTTCCCCTTTCCCTCCATCTCTCTTTTAGCTAACTATATCCTATTTCACAAACTAGAATAATAAATGTATTATTGACAATATTATTATGGATCCATTCACTTCAACAAAAGCACATAATGTCTGTAAATACTAATTTTGTATTGTCTTTTCATTCTGAGTGATTGATGATCATTATCTAGGTTACGCAATTGTAACTCCTTGACTATGAATATGTTGCTGTTGTTTCTATGATCGTAATGGTTATTGCAGGGTATTTGTACACTGATTTTTTTTTTTTTTTGTAACTTTTTATATTCCTTTCAAGGATTTTTGAGTCATTTCCCTTGTTTTTTTCTTTGCTTATTTTCACTGAAAGTTAATGGTGTCACGTGGAAAGCATGTGCACACATGTGAGAGGGTGATCATGTATAATTGCATCTCTTTTTACCATCCTCGTCATTTTTACTATCAGCATTTAGCCGGGGAGGCTTGACTGGCGCGCACGCTCTTTTTCCACAAACGCCTAGCTTCACATTCACAGTTTTACACGTTCACTACGTTTACATGGACAGCGATAAACCAATTAGTGTCGCCGGCGTGCAACCATTATGTTTTGTCTGTCTGTCCGTCCGTCCGTCGATCTGTACATATATTTCCTGTTCTCTTGAACGCATCTCAGGATCGCCTTGAGGGAATTTCTTCAAATTTGCCACAAACGTCCCCTTGGACTCAACGATGAACCGACTAGATTTTGGTGGTCAAAGATCAAAGTTCAAGGTCACTGTGACCTCACGTCCACCCCATTCTCATGAATGACATATCTCAGGAACGCCTGGAGGGAATTTCATTACATCTGCCACAAATGTCCACTTGGACTCAAGGATGAACTGATTACAATTTGGTGGTCAAAGGTCAAAGGTCACTAACCTTGCAAGGCCGCTTGATTCGCCCGAGGACGAGATCACAACCACACAACAAATCCATCTTGCCCATAACCCAAGAATTCATACACAAATTATGGCAAGAGCTCACACAAATGTCTAATAGGATGAAGTGAAGTGATGACATGTTATATCCAAAAGTTCAAACGTCAACATCACTGTGACATCATATATACCCAAAAGTTCAAAGGTCAACTTCACTGTGACATCATATATACCCAAAAGTTCAAAGGTCAACTTCACTGTGACATTTGCATGAGTCTGGACAGACATAGAGAGTCGTTGACAGATCAAGGCTTACACCATGAGGCGGTTATTTGTACTGTATAGTTCTAAATAAGACGTTTTGGATAAGCTGTTTTTATGCATTGCTTATAGAACTATTACATTGATATTCCTGTATACATGCTATTGTTGTCCATGTAAACGCAGTCATTCACACTGGGAGCTGCCCAGTAAGTCCAGTCTCCTGCTGGTTTCCACTGGAGCAGCGGGGGTTAAGTGCCTTGCTCATGGGCACTGTGATGGTAGTTGCTGAAGGAGGTGAGAGCGTTTCTCATTTCCTTTCCCACGGGTTTTTCAAGTTTTCCAACGCCATCCTGAGGATTCTAACTTACAACCTTCTGGTCCTCTAATGTATTCATGTTTTCATCGCATTATCTTGTTTGTATGTACATCTATCTATCTATCTATCTATCTATCTATCTATCTATCTATCTATCTATCTATCTATCTATCTATCTATCTATCTATCTTTTTGTCTCTAAGGCTCTATATTTTTCTCTCTAGGTTTCAGTATTTTTTGTTCTACTTTTTCTTGTCCTACTACTAAATTCATCTATTTTTTGTTCATCTTGAATGTCATCTTTTTTCTGTTTCCTATTTTCCATGTACCATTCTGTATTTTGCTCTTATGTGTTCTGTTCTTACCCTTATTGTCTCAATATTTTTGTCTTACCCCCCATTTTAAATACCCCCCCCCCCCCCCCCCCTTGTATTTTCTACCTCTATTGTCGCCCAACCATCATCTTGATCGCCATCACTTAATGTCCTTGCAGGCTATTGATTTGCTTTCTAAACATAACCAACGTAGCCTAACCAGTGTTTTTTAATGTTCTGACTAGTGTATACCTGTAGGAAAATGTATATTAACCTATTTATTTTTGTGGTGGTATGTATAGATATTCTTAATATTAATATTGAGTTCCTACACCTACTGTATCTTGGGGCTAAAGGCTTCCTGCCTATTTGTAACATACAGTCAGTAGCCTGAGTATTGGGGTTTTCAGCTAAACATGGTCGGTTGCGGTGTTGTTGTCAGTGGTTTAACATGATGAATAATCAAATCAAAACTAGAAATACATCGCCTCATGCAGAAAATATCATTTCTGCTGTTGTGTTTGCGGTGGAGAGCGAATTAAAAGCCGCTTTCTCAAGAAATAATCGTAACAGTCACAAAATGAGCGTGGAGGATACCTCCGTCCCAAACTGTCTCTTTATTTACAAAGTGACACACGCACTTTTTGTGTGGATGAAAACTCGACTTTTCTCTTCCTTTGTCACAAATTCTGATCCTGAAACGTGAAATCAATTTTAAACCCGGGGTGAGTCACCAGCAGAACCCCCCACCGAGCTCCTGCAGCTATTTGTCCCGATGCTCAGGCTACTGACAGACAGAACCGACCCGATGCTCAGGCTACTGACAGCCAGAACCAACCCGATGCTCAGGCTACTGACAGCCAGAACCGACCCGATGCTCAGGCTACTGACAGACAGAACCGACCCGGATCTCTTCAAATGGGAAAGCAGTATATTATATTTCTACTCAGCAGACACATGTAAAACAAGGACATTAAGGATGGGGGAAGCAATACAATATACTGATCCTCACCGGAACAGACAGACAACATAAGGTGTATATATACACATAATATATATTCAATAAAGTTATATATGAAAAGCAGCTGTCCTGTGCATTACTGACAATAGAAAACTGAAAGATATAGACCCCCAAAGGTGGTCAAAGCCTGTGGTGTTCCCTGGAGAGCATACCCCTAACCTCACCCATCCAATGCCTAAAGTTAAAGACCACCTAACCGTACTGTACTCCTCAACGCAGTGTGGACGACGAGCCCTGGACCTTTCCCTGAAGCCACAGGTGCAGAGTGCTGCATTCCATAAAACGAGCCTTATGGAGGTCGCCAAAGTGGTTCTGTGAGATGAGTTCGGAGTGAGAACATGATAGGATAGTCTATCTTTAAAACAATGACTACTTTTTAAGCAAAGGTCCTAAGATAACTGCTGACTCCAAAGTTATCATTTTGTATCGACTTGTCTTGTCAACTTTATGAATTGGGTGGACAATTGTTTGCTCCTTAAAATCTATTACTCACACTTAAATATAGATAGATAGATAGATAGGTAGGTAGGTAGATTGTGCAAGAATTAGGTGTTACTTTTCCCGTTTAAAATGATTCAAAGTATATTAAAACCCAGACAAAGCAGAATGTGCACTTCAGAGTGATTTTTTGTATCATGAGGCGCTTCATGACTCCAGCTGTTCAGGAGTCGGTGACCGAAAGAAGAGAGACGTGATAAGAATACAGGCTGAGAGAGAAATGGAAGGTGAGAAAGGATGACATTAAATATTCATGTCACGTTTAATAATAAAATGAAGTCATTCAAACTCAATCGATTCAGTTGAAAAAGTTCCAGAGACAGTTCACTTTCCATCCAGGCACAGAAAGGCACTCAGCCCTAACATGAATCATGCTAGAAAGAGGAAACATGCCAGCATCACATACACTATCACCTCATGACAGTCTAACAGTCTAACCTACCTTAACCCATTGATACCTGATGCAGCATTTGTGTGTGTATCTTTAAGACCGCGAACCGCGTCACATGGTTCGCGGTCTTAAGGGATACACACAGAAATGAGGGATATACACGCAAATGCTGCATCAGGGATCAATGGGTTAATACACTTACTTTACAATGTTTATTGTACTATAATATTAACAGTACAATGTATAGCATTTACCATTGTTTGTGAAATCCGACAATGAATTGACACAAAATAAGTTGTCACTTTTATGAACAGCCAAAGTGAAAATAGTATTAGTACCGGTAATAGTATAATTCTTGACCATTTGGATCAAATCCATGGTGTGGGGATGGGATTAAACACGCGTGTCCTACATGCTATTAAGCAATGAGCAAGTTTAGATGCACACTAAAGTCTAAATATTGATCACGGTCATGAACAACAAACATTCCTGACAGTGAAGTGAACACGGACAGCAGAATGACAGCACATCACAGCAATGACGATGGCCAGGAACTAGAAGACATTCCTGCTTTCTCTCAATTTAATAGTTAGTTTCTCAACCTACAGTATGTTTACCAGACTGGAGGTCAATTCACTTTCAGTTCATTCAGTTCAGACTGAGTGTAGTTTTCATTGCCTGCCAGCAGGTGGCTGGAATCAAGCAGCCACGACTCAGTGTTTACATGTGGGGAAACACATACAATAAATTCATGAGGCTACAACCCATTTCTCACCCTGACGGCGTCAAAGATATACCACCGCTCGACGCACACTGTAGTGTGGGGAGGAGTGTGAAGCTGCCGAGGGCCCCCAGGCCCTTCCCCTGGAGCCCCCCCCCCATATCCAAAGCCTAACCCCAACTGCCTCCCCCATATCCAAAGCCTAACCCCAACTGCCTCCCCCATATCCAAAGCCTAACCCCAACTGCCTCCCCCATATCCAAAGCCTAACCCCAACTGCCTCCCCCATATCCAAAGCCTAACCCCAACTGCCTCCCCCATATCCAAAGCCTAACCCCAACTGCCTCCCCCATATCCAAAGCCTAACCCAAACTGCCTCCCCCATATCCAAAGCCTAACCCCAACTGCCTCCCCCATATCCAAAGCCTAACCCCAACTGCCTCCCCCATATCCAAAGCCTAACCCCAACTGCCTCCCCCATATCCAAAGCCTAACCCCAACTGCCTCCCCCATATCCAAAGCCTAACCCAAACTGCCTCCCCCATATCCAAAGCCTAACCCCAACTGCCTCCCCCATATCCAAAGCCTAACCCCAACTGCCTCCCCCATATCCAAAGCCTAACCCCAACTGCCTCCCCCATATCCAAAGCCTAACCCCAACTGCCTCCCCCATATCCAAAGCCTAACCCAAACTGCCTCCCCCATATCCAAAGCCTAACCCCAACTGCCTCCCCCATATCCAAAGCCTAACCCCAACCAAGTAACTAGTGCCTAAAACCCAACCCCCCTCACCCCCCTGTGCCCCCCCCCCCCACACCTCACCCCAGCCCCAAGCTGTCACTTGGCCTTTGCCATCACCACAACCAGGTGTGTCCGTGCGCGTCAACATCTGACGCACGTGACAAAGCGGCAGTATTTGACGCCCTCAAAATGAGAATGTGTTCAAACTAATATGAATGAAATGTATTTATTCAGGCCTTCAGGTGAAGATCATGGAGTGTAACGGTTCTGCAACCAAGAAAACAGTGGGAGTTTTACTTACATGATGATTGAAATTCCCAGCACAAATTGTATGTGTTTTAACTGCAGTTAGTGGTGGACATGCTACTGTAGGAAAGGAAATAAATTATATCATCATTTTGCTTTTGAACTGATCATTATGAACTGGATGTTAAGCTATGCTTCATTCATATCAATCAAAATATATATATTTAAATAATTTCATTTAGATTTCACACTATAAATGTTGTAGGTCTTGTTTGAAAGGGGTGTGTAGAAACAGGATGTGGAGTTTGGCATCCTGCAAAACTTGCTTTCAGAAAATATTTTGAATGAATTGACAGTGAACAGTCTCCAAACCCTGCATACATAATAAGATGATACAGAACTGTTTCCCAAACACGTCTGAGCACTAAGATCACCATCACTCACAACACTGAAAGTAATATTTCACTTTAATGAAACATCTGAGCTGAAGATTCAAATCTTTACGCTTTATGTGCAGAGTGCACATCATCCAAACCGATTTTCTTCTTCTTTGTCACATTTAAGCAATTTCATAAGGTTTGTGATTATTACGACAAACACAGTCAAAACTAAAGAACATGCAAGTAAGTTAAACTAAAAAGTGCAAAATTCAGTGGTGACATCACAATCCAGGACACACAGATTCTGTAAAATGACAGAACCGTACCCAAAGTGAAATATGAATTTAGGAACTAAGGACGGGGAATGGGAAGGGACTTGATAATAATAATAATAATGATTGGATTTATATAGCGCCTTTCCAAGTGCTCAAAGCGCTTCACAGAATCATTATTCGTTCACACCATTCGTACCGGTGGTTCGAAAGCGTGGCATGTTGATGTTAAATATTTGATGAGCAGGAATGGAAGCAGAGGATTTTGGAGGAAAGACTGCACCAAAGTGAAATATAACTGTATAGAATAATCTATCAACTTACCCATTTAGCTAATGATGAGAACATAGCAGCAGCAAAATCATCCCCGGTGTCCCTGATCATTCAATTGGGTGCTTATTGCTAAAACTAGCATGTGCTACAGTATGTTGAGTAATAGCAACCACCAGTATCATCTCAAAAGTGAGGAAAAGAGAATTTATACGCGCGATCACGCTGAATCTTTCAGGAATGGCTTAGTTAGTGGCCAAAATGACTCAATACAGGTTCCGCGCACATGGAGAGCTCCAGAACTGGAGGAGCCCACAGGTGAACAGAGTTGTAATCAGCCAGTGAAGAGGACTATATATGAAAACCCTCTGGGGAGACAGAGGAGAGGCTGCATGCCAACTCTGTGAGCAAGGCCTTACTAAATTGGCCAGTCACACAGGGACGGGTATTTTCCGAGACAGCTTCAGCATCCTGGCGGTGTGCAGGTCCTGAAGGGATGGCAGTTTGCATCCAATCACCTTTTCAGCACATCAGACGATATGCTGCAGTCTGCAGATTTCCTTGAGAGTAGCAGCAGCATACCAGACGGTGATGGAGGAGGTGAGGAGGAACTCAACGATGGAGGTGTAAACTTGCACCATCGTTGCCTTTGGCACTTTTAATTTTTTTTAGCTGCCGCAGGAAGTACATCCTCTGTTACAGGAAGTGCATCCTCTGTTGTGATTTCTTGGTGGGTGATGGGGTGATGGGGGAGGGTGGGGCTGCCTTCCTCCTGTAGTCCACAACCATCTCTACTGTCTTTTGAGCATTGAGCTCCAGGTTGTTTTGACTGCAGCCATCTTCAGGGCAGAGGTTTTAGGTAGGAAGTGAAGGTGGTGGCACTCGGGGACCTTTGCACAGGTAAAAATCACTGTGCAGTGGATGAATATGTGTTTACTCACCTGAAATAGTTCCAAAAATAAACCTATATTGCGTTAATGACATTTCACATAATTAAACTAAAGAGCCTACATATAAAAAAAATACACAAATAAATGCATTATTATTATAATACTATAATAATAATAATAATAATAATAATAGTGTATTATTAGTATTAAAACGACAGTCTTCTTGGATAATGTCTATCCTCTCATGACTGAACTGGTAAGTTGAACAACGGGCTGATCCCCCCAAAAAACTCTGTGTATTCCTTTAAGAACGTAACAAAGGCGATCTCTTTGCTCAGGCGCCTCTGGGAAACCTCCTCACCCCCTGGGCCCCTCCCCCACACACAGGCAGGTTATAGCTAAAGTGCAACACCACCTCCGGGCCACTAGCTGCTGCCGTCGCGCTGAGGCAGACACCTCTGCCAGGGGCTGTAGGGCAGTGCCAGCAGCACGAACAGGATCCCGCCCACAATTAGGACGGCCCCCGCACAACCGGCACAGGACACCGACCAGGACAGCTGGTGGTGGAGCGGCACCGTGTGGTCGCTGGCCAGGAACGCCAGGACCGACTGGTGGAAAACCATCAGAGACAGAAGCACTAGGAGACCTGGAGGGTGGGGCAAATAAATAGCAGGGTTAATGGCATTATAGCATTGATGCATTAGCATGTTTACTGTAAACAAACAAGGCCATGCCAGACTATAAGCCTCTACTCAAGGCCCCTCCGGTGGGGTTATGGGAAATGTAGTCTTAATTTGGAGAAACACTAGCTTCATCAATAGTACTGGTGTGAGATAGTGTCCGACCAATCATTTTGACACCATAGTCCGATTTGTTTACAGTAATTACACAAGGGTATCACCACCTGATAATCATCTACAATGAGATATTGATCTTGAGAGAGGGAGAGAGAGAGAGAGAGAGAGTGAGAGAGAGAGAGAGAGAGAGAGAGAGAGAGAGAAAGAGAGAGAGAGAGGAGCAAAATAAAGAAAAGTGAAAGAGAAAACCAGGGTCAGGTTAATACATATAGAGAAAAGTGAGACACAGAGAGAATGAACTTAGTCCTGAACTGCTTAGCGGGCTATCTCAAGCCAGCAGTATCAGTATAAACTTAGACCTAGACTACCTAGACCTGAATTAGCAGTATAATATTAGTCATCCTATAATCCTAATAAATTTTGATTTGACCTAATTTTATTGTTGTCTATAGAGTTAGTTCCACCTCTGCGCAGATTCCCCCGCTCTCTTCTCTCTCTCCCCCTCAGGTGTCCTTCATTGGCCTGACGTACACCCCACCGCTGCAGCCCTAGGTCCGGCCGTCATCGCCCTAGCCACCTGTCGTCACTCTAGGCCATCTACCCACTACTCCTTCTACTGTCTGACACCCCGGGCTCATCACCATCACCGACCCCTATCCTCATCATCCTGGTCACCTGCTTGCCTAAGGGAAGGGGGGGGGCGCCCCCCCAGCCCCCCCCCCGCCGCCTCATCATCACCTCCAACTCCTATCCTCCCCTGCTCTTAATCATCACCTCCGACTCCTATCCTCCCCTCCCCTCCTCTTAATCCATGTCACCAACGCGGACTCATGGATTCCTCAGATCATCCTCATGGAACTCCCAATCTTGTTACCCCTTTTTTCACCTAGCTAATTAACTAGTATTCTCTAAACCTACGAACACTTAAAGACTGCATTTTCTATTTCTTTTTGGACTCTACTTTTTAGATTTTCAACTCCCTTCCCTGATCTTAGGATAATTTAAAAATTACATTTTTATATCCCTTCTGTTGGACTCTTTTTTTACATTTTCAATTTTCTGTTCTCTTGTACATTTTATTTCCATAATAAACCATTCACAGAGTTTCATTATCGGAAACTCTGTGCATGGTTTAGCCCGGCATCTCTCGGCCTGTCTCGGAGGGGAGTCCCCAGATGGGGGTCCGCTGCTGTGGCCTGGGTGGGCCCGTCCCCCGCGTGGCCTGCTCTCACGCTCTCAGTCACTATGCTGGTGGCTGGGGGCTGGGGGGGCGGGTCGCGTGGGGGCTGGGTCCGCCCGGGCCGCAGCAATTGGCCCCTAGCACAACGACCTCACAAGGTTCCTCCTCAGCCAAGTCACTGGGGCAATCCATGTGGCGATCCATGTGTGGATTGCCACCATATGGTGGACAGGTTTTCTTGCGTTCACTGGGGGTGAGGGGGTGCCGCTGTGTCCCGGCCTGGCCTTCCCTCCCACGCCTTATGTGGGCGGGGGCCGGGTCGGGGGGCATCGGTGCTCTTCATCACTGGTCGAGGGCTGCCGGTTGGTTTAGAACAGCTTAGGTAGGCGATAGATTAGCTACAGCCTAAGGCTGACCTGTTAGTGTTCAGGCTAAAATCAGACTAGAGCAGGGTAGGATAGGCCAGATTAGGCTGTAGATTAGCTAGATACTATGTCCCAGTTAGCTCTGGTTAATGCTTAGAGTAGTCAGTTGTCTGATCTTCTCCCCCCTCCCTCTCTTTCCCCCTTCCCCCGCTTCTTCCCTTCTTCCCTCTTCTTGTTCTCCTCTCTTTCCATGCTCTTTCCTCCCCCACATCCCACCGCCCCCCCCTCCCTTCTCCTGCTCTCTCCTCATTCTCCCCCCCTCTGCTCCTTCTCCTCTTCTCCCCTATTTTCCTGAATCCCTGCCACTTCCTGCTCTCCCTTCTCTCACATTCCCCCTGCTCTCCTTCCCCTGCACCCTCCCACCTCTCCTTCTCTGCCTCTCTGTCCTCCCCCCTCTCTCACATTCCCCCTGCTCTCCTTCCCCTGCACCCTCCCACCTCTCCTTCTCTGTTCTCTCCTCCTCCACATTTCCCATTTTCTCCCCACCCTCGCCCTAATCCGGGCCCGTATCCTACTCCCTCCCTCCACCCTAGACCCTACCTCTACTCTCTGTCCTCCCCCCTCTCTCACATTCCCCCTGCTCTCCTTCCCCTGCACCCTCCCACCTCTCCTTCTCTGTTCTCTCCTCCTCCACATTTCCCATTTTCCCCCCACCCTCGCCCTAATCCGGGCCCGTATCCTACTCCCTCCCTCCACCCTAGACCCTACCTCTACTCTACCTCCCCTGTACCCTTCCACCTCTCCTTCTCTGTTCTCTCCTCCTCTCTGTCCTCTCCCCTCTCTCACATTCCCGCTGCTCTCCTTCCCCTGCAACCTCCCACCTCTCCTTCTCTGTTCTCTCCTCCTCTCTGCCCTCTCCTCCCTCTCACATTCCCCCTGCTCTCCCTCCCCTGCACCCTCTCCTTCTCTGTTCTCTCCTCCTCCACATTTCCCATTTCTCCCCACCCTCGCCCTAATCCGGGCCCGTATCCTACTCCCTCCCCTCCCCCAACCCTAGACCCTACCCCTACCCTGGCTCTCCCTCCCCTGCACCCTCATCTCTCCTCCTCTGTTCTCTCCTCCTCCACATTTCCTATTTTCTCCCCACCTCCCCCCTCTCCTCCCTCCTCCCTCTCCCTCCCTCCTCCACTCTCCTGCTTTCTTCAAATGTTCAAATGTTATCTTTATTCTGTATATTCTTGTTACTGTGTGTTAGCTAGAATCAGCTAGACATACTTTCTGTGAAGCCCTCTGAGACATGCTTGTGAATTAGGGCTATATAAATAAACTTGACTTGACTTGACTTGAATGAGTGAGCACAACAGAGAGTGACAAACAAACAGAATGGGAGATAAAGAAACAAGGATGAGAGGGAACGAGAATGGAGAGAGAGAGACATGAAGAGAGAGAGAGAGAGAGAGAGAGAGAGAGAGAGAGAAAGAGAGAGAGTGTGTGTCACTGCCTCTACTGACCTGACAGAATGAAGCAGAAGGATGCTGGCTTGAGGAAGAACTGGATATCTTTACTCAGAGCCATGGTGATGCAGATGGCCCCCATCACCATCAGGACCAGGCTGAACAGAGCCAACATGGCTGCCGCCACATTCAGACCTGCCAGGGGAATGATAACAGTGATATTAGTATGGGTACTGTATACCTGCATGTACAGTATTAGAAACACCTGCTGCTTCTAAGCATGTTCAAGTGATGCTGAACTTTGGTAGTACCTTGTGTTGGTATAGCTTCCTGCACATGATACAGTATTAGCTTATTTACTATTTTCAGTTTTCTATGTTTTATATCTATTTTATAATCTGATTCGAACAAAGCAAATAGCAATAGACTGATATGGGGGTTTTCTCATGCAAGATACACAAGAGTTACACAGCATTTATGAATGAAAAGAGCTTTTGTCTTCTCCATTTTGATATACTGTAATATCTTATGGCTAAAGTACAATTCCAAAACAAAACAACAGGAGGGTCGAGGTTGGTAAAAATGCAATCAATGAAGCATCAGATGGAGTCTGATGCTTCGTCAGAGGGGGTCTTCCATTGATGTAATGTCCCCTGCGAATACGATGCATCGTCCAAACAGCAGCACAGTCTGTGCTCCTGAGTCTCTCAAACAGCAGCACAGTCTGTGCTCCTGAGTCTCTCAAACAGCAGCACAGTCTGTGCTCCTGAGTCTCTCAAACAGCAGCACAGTCTGTGCTCCTGAGTCTCTCAAACAGCAGCACAGTCTGTGCTCCTGAGTCTCTCAAACAGCAGCACAGTCTGTGCTCCTGAGTCTCTCAAACAGCAGCACAGTCTGTGCTACTGAGTCTCTCAAACAGCAGCACAGTCTGTGTTACTGAGTCTCTCAAACAGCAGCACAGTCTGTGCTACTGAGTCTCTCAAACAGCAGCACAGTCTGTGTTACTGAGTCTCTCAAACAGCAGCACAGTCTGTGTTACTGAGTCTCTCAAACAGCAGCACAGTCTGTGCTCCTGAGTCTCTCAAACAGCAGCACAGTCTGTGCTCCTGAGTCTGTTGCTGGTGAAAGGAACACCTGCTGTGTGGCATCAAACACACCCCTCATCTCAAGCTGTAAAGACGAGCCTTCTGTGCTCACTGTCAGCGTTTGCACAATCGTTTCAAATAATTTCTTCAATTTCTTCTTTAATCGTTCTCTGATTTGAGCCAAGTTGCCGAAATCCTTGTTTAATTGTTTAATTTTCTATATATTTAGGAATGCATGCTTGTTGTACTTTGTGTTTTATCGCTCCGCTGTTGATTTTACAGTGTGTTAAATCTGCTCTTGTTTCCGTTTTGTGAAGCACTTTGTAACTTTGGTTGTGAAAAATGCTCCATAAGAAAAGTGTATTATTTATTCTCTTCAAGACAATATGGGGAAAAAGTTATCTTCAAAGACACAAGTATCACAACTTTGACATTCTTGGATTTGAAAGCTTCGATCGCCTATTGATTCCACTGATAAAAATCAACTTCTATCTTTCAGGGAATTGTAGATGAGTATTGCTTTGAGACATTTGGCATTTCAGACGTGCAAAGGCAGCTGCACAGGAGGCCTTGCTAAACCTACATTCACACAGGACGCCGAACGTAAGCAGAACTGAAGCTTGAAGCAGGCACAAGCTGAACGTACACCTTGTTGTTCACACAAGACGCCTTGTCTTTTCCTCTCAGCACCTACTCTCGCGCCTTGAACCTTCCCACAACTCCCATTGACTTCATGCCTCACGGCTTCACGGCTTCAGCGCCACGCTTGGAAATTCGGTGTCGGGCCTGAGTGATCGCTTCAGCGTGGCTTCGGCGTGGCTTCGGCATGGCGTGAGCGTCAGTGTGGCACGGTGGTGTGAACGGCTTCGCCTGTTAACAAGGACGCCGAAATGAAACTTGTGGGTTCAGCGTAGGTACAGCTTCGGTTGAGCGTTGCTTCGGCGTTGCATTGTGTGAACGAGGGCTATCGTTTCCTATCCCGATGACGACGGATATACAGTATGCCACGACAAAACAATTGCATTAGGAGAAAATGCTCTGCAACTTCAGCATCCATTGTGTATGAGAAGATGCATATTAATTGTATTTGCGTTGGCATTCTGCAGCACATTTCTGCATTTGCAGCTTGTTTACTTATTTGCTTTGCATTTCCGGATGTGTTTTTGAATGAGCAGTTTCTGAACGATGCAAACAATCTATCTTAATGCAATTGCTTTGCGCCCTTGGAGCACCTTATAGCCTTGTATTGTACTGTACCTGTTGAACATTGGAATTTCCCCATGGGGATAAATAAAGGATAACTTAACTTAATTCAACTTAACTCAACCATACTGATGACTCTAAATCTGTGTGATGTGGCACCATTATCCGATCAGATTTGAATGTGAGTCTGTATGTTTCTTGAACGTACAGTACTGTGTGAAGTATCTGCCAGTGAACAGAGAGGGTAGACAGCAGCTCAGAGACGACAGGACGCAACGTAGGCGGCGGAATACATTCAAAAACACTCACACACAGCAGTCAATGGCCAACCTGAAAGAGCATGGTGAGGTGAAGAGAGAGAGACAAAGAAGGAGTGAGGGAGAGAGATGGATGGATGGATGAGTGAAAGGAAAAGAGGTGGGAGAGATGACAGATGGGAGGAGGGGTGAAGGGCAGAGTAAAGAGAGGAGAGAAAATGGAGAAGCGGGGGAGACGAACAAAAGGGCAAAGGGAGAGCGAGTGGGCGGAATGAGGAGGGACGGTGGCTGAGAGGGGCCAAAAGAGATGGGAGAGGTCGTCGATGACTCACTCTTCTGCGTCGTCTTCTGAAACATGACGGCGTTTCCCCCGGTGGTGAAGAACTTGAAGTAGGTGCAGTTTGACTCTGTGGAGGAGAGGGCGGGGGGGGGGGTGGGGGGGGGGGGGGCAGAGAGAGAGAGAGAGAGAGAGAGAGGGGGGGGGGGGGGGGCAGAGAGAGAGAGAGAGAGAGAGAGAGGGGGGGGGGGTGAAAGAAGAAAATTAGAATATGGAATTATATGGAAAATAGAAAGGAGAGGGAGTGGGAGGTATAGACAGAGACAGACAGAGACAGACAAACAGAGACACACAGACAGACAGACAGACAGACAGACAGACAGACAGACAGAGACACACAGACAGAGACAGAGAGAGAGAGAGAGAGCGAGAGAGAGGCAGCAACTAGGCTACATGAGAAAGGCAATCTGCTTGAGATGTAGGCGATCTTGATGCTCTTATTGAAATTCAAGGACCTACGCCTCCCCCTCTCTCTCTCACTCAATCTCTCCCTCCCTCTCTCCCCCGCTCTCACTCAATATCTCCCTCTCTCTCTCTCTCCCCCTCTCTCACTCAATATCTCCCTCTCTCTCTCCCTCTCTCTCTCTCTCTCCCTCTCTCTCTCTCCCTGCTCCTGTATAGACGGTTTTCACCAGAGCGCAACCCCACAGCACTTCCTTTTTCTCAGCATTCGCCAAACTGCAGAAATATTCACTCGACATCGTTACTTTTGTTTTCGCTGCTCAGCTGTATAGACGGTTTGCATGGAATGGTCAGTCCTGCACTTTAATGTTTTTTTTTCTTTTATGTCCATAGCAAACACTGCAACAGGAAGTGAGCGGGGGTTCAATTTAGAATGTTTTTGTTGTCAAGTTAAAACCGTCTATACTTTACTCTCTCTCCCCCTCTCTCTCTGTCCCTGCACCTGTATACTGTACTTTACTCTCTCACCCCCTCTCTCTCCCTCTCTCTCTCTCCCTGCCCCTGTATACTTTACTTTAAGTGATTCTCCATCAAACATAATCACGCGTGAACGTCCACGACGACCTCAAGGTGACAATCCAACACTGTGCAATTAGCATGCTGTCGCCCCCATGATGTTACAGCAATTATAGCTTAGCTGTCAATAGAATGTGACACCTCTCTCTCTCACTCACTCACTCACTCACACACACACACACACACACACACACACACACACACACACACACACACTCACACAAATGCACACACATGCACACATGCAACATTGCATTAGCCTGATCAAAGCCACATCCTCTGAGTAACCTGGTTGGAGTTTTCTCCCTCGGCAGTTACATTACGACACAGGTTCTGTGGAGGAGCGCAGTTACGTTACGACACAGGTTCTGTGGAGGAGCGCAGTTACGTTACGACACAGGTTCTGTGGAGGAGCGCAGTTACGTTACGACACAGGTTCTGTGGAGGAGCGCAGTTACATTACGACACAGGTTCTGTGGAGGAGCGCAGTTACGTTACGACACAGGTTCTGTGGAGGAGCGCAGTTACATTACGACACAGGTTCTGTGGAGGAGCGCAGTTACGTTACGACACAGGTTCTGTGGAGGAGCGCAGTTACGTTATGACACAGTTCCTGTGGAGGAACGCAGTTACGTTACGACACAGGTTCTGTGGAGGAGCGCAGTTACGTTATGACACAGGTTCTGTGGAGGAGCGCAGTTACGTTACGACACAGGTTCTGTGGAGGAGCGCAGTTACATTACGACACAGGTTCTGTGGAGGAGCGCAGTTACGTTACGACACAGGTTCTGTGGAGGAGCGCAGTTACATTATGACACAGGTTCTGTGGAGGAGCGCAGTTACGTTACGACACAGGTTCTGTGGAGGAGCTCAGTTACGTTACGACACAGGTTCTGTGGAGGAGCGCAGTTACGTTATGACACAGGTTCTGTGGACGAGCGCAGTTACGTTACGACACAGGTTCTGTGGAGGAGCGCAGTTAAATTATGACACAGGTTCTGTGGAGGAGCGCAGTTACGTTACGACACAGGTTCTGTGGAGGAACGCAGTTACGTTACGACACAGGTTCTGTGGAGGATCGCAGTTACGTTACGACACAGGTTCTGTGGAGGAGAGCAGTTACATTACGACACAGGTTCTGTGGAGGATCGCAGTTACGTTACGACACAGGTTCTGTGGAGGAGAGCAGTTACATTACGACACAGGTTCTGTGGAGGAGCGCAGTTACGTTACGACACAGGTTCTGTGGAGGAGCGCAGTTACGTTACGACACAGGTTCTGTGGAGGAGCGCAGTTACGTTACGACACAGGTTCTGTGTTACGACACAGGTTCTGTGGAGGAGAGCAGTTACATTACGACACAGGTTCTGTGGAGGAGAGCAGTTATGTTACGACACAGGTTCTGTGGAGGAGCGCAGTTACGTTACGACAGAGGTTCTGTGTTACGACACAGGTTCTGTGTTACGACACAGGTTCTGTGGAGGAGAGCAGTTACGTTACGACACAGGTTCTGTGTTACGACACAGGTTCTGTGTTACGACACAGGTTCTGTGGAGGAGAGCAGTTACGTTACGACAGAGGTTCTGTGTTACGACACAGGTTCTGTGTTACGACACAGGTTCTGTGGAGGAGAGCAGTTACGTTACGACACAGGTTCTGTGTTACAACACAGGTTCTGTGTTACGACACAGGTTCTGTGTTACGACACAGGTTCTGTGGAGGAGCGCAACTGAAATCCCACGCACAACATTCCAAATCCCTTCAGCAAATAGTGACGGACGACTGCAGCGGTTCAACATGCAAGTGTTCATGCCAGCACACGTGAGGCTTGTTGTCACAAACTGCAAGTAAATCCATAGAGAAAATAACTAGCAAAGAGCGTTCCCATCTGCAATGAAAATTACTTCCTCGTTTACATGAGGCGCATGTGACCACCACATGCGTACACATGCGCACACATGCGCCTCAGGCAAACGAGGAAGTGATTTTCGTTGCAGAGAGGTAACCCTCTTGCTGGTTCCTCTTGCTATGGATTTAATTGAAGATGACTGTTTCCTGTACTTTTGGATTATTATTCGATGATCGCATGGTCAGTACACAAGTCACAACATGTATGTGATTGTTTCTAGCGCTGTTGTGTGTGATTTTGGGCAAAGGAACGGCGGTAGCAGAGACTGCCACTGTACTATCTAACTAGCGTTAGGCAGCACCAACCAGGGGAGAATGCTATAACGTTAGTTAATAAAGATGCACAAAGTTTCATTTGATATACAACTTGTAGCAGTTAACAAGCAACTTTGATGTCGACACCACCAATCTCTGCCTCGGTATTTCTCGGATCTGAACAGGGCTGGGTCTCAGATTTCTAAAAATAGACGGGTCCACTCCAGGTCCGGGTCCGACATTTATCGGTTCTGAATGGGGCCGGGTCTCAGCTTTCTAATAATAGACGGGTCCATTATGGGTTCGGGCACAAATTCCCCGGGTCCATTAGGGTCCGGGTCCGTGATTTTGGACCCGTGAAGACCTCTAATGTGGAGCAGTCAATAATGAGTCAGGCACTTAATCAGACGCCATTCAGACACACAGTCACAAACTCAATCAGTCAGCTGGTTAGAGAGTCAATCATTCATTCAGCTAACCAACCATTCACTCAAACTAGTCAGCCACCCAGCAAGCTAACCAGTGATTCACTCAAACCAGTAAGCCACCCAGCAAGCTAACCAGTGATTCACTCAAACCAGTCAGCCACCCACCAAGCTAACCAGTGATTCACTCAAACTAGTCAGCCACCCAGCAAGCTAACCAGTGATTCACTCAAACCAGTAAGCCACCCAGCAAGCTAACCAGTGATTCACTCAAACCAGTCAGCCACCCAGCAAGCTAACCAGTGATTCACTCAAACCAGTCAGCCACCCACCAAGCTAACCAACCATTCACTCAAACCAGTCAGCCACCCAGCAAGCTAACCAGTGATTCACTCAAACCAGTCAGCCACCCAGCAAGCTAACCAGTGATTCACTCAAACTAGTCAGCCACCCAGCAAGCTACATAGCCAGACAGTCAAGCATCAATCCACCCAGTCTGTTAGACGCACCGTTGGAGCAGCCTGCACGTAAATCAGCCAGTCAGCCATCACACAGGCCGGCCAGCCAGCCAGCCAGCCAACCAGTCAGTCAATCACCAGTCACCTCCAGGCAGGTCAGCAGGACCGCAGCTCTCTCTCTCTGGGTCGATGTCGGCCACCCACAGGGTCTTGGTGCAGCCCTTCCACAGGCCGTAGTGAGCCGCCAGACACGTCTGGGAAGACAAGGTCACAGAAGGTCAGCAAATGTCTGATTTGTCCGGTCTCATTTATTTCTGTAGCAGGAAATGACTCTGTGGTTGTTTTATGTTATAGTGCAACTGTGCCTCCATTAGCCTGAAGCAGCATCAACTAAATGGAGACATGAGAAGTTTGATCGTGCAGTTTTGTGCTCATGCTGTAATTCACCTGGTTGTTATAGAAGCTCTTGGGGGGTGCGAGCTCCACCCAGAACTCTGTCCCCACACCCAGCACCGTCAGGACCATGCCCACGATGACCACAAAGAATGCCAGCTTGATCTAGAGTAGTGACAGAACAAGTTCATCAATTCATGTGCCAGCTTGATCTAGAGTAGTGACAGAACAAGTTCATCCATTCATGCAGACATCATGAGGACAAACACAAGCAAATAAATCTGCTTTGTTTTGGTTTTTGGTTTGAGAATGAGGCTTTTTGGCTCGTAAAAAAAGTACACACATTGGCCACAGGTATATAGATGCAAATACGTGTATTTATAAAATGTATGCATGCACATACTGTGGAACATGTAATTTAGTGTCATATAGTCCATTGTCAGTATCTTGAAACAAGGCAGAATATTGCAGCTCACTAGTGTCATGAAAATGAAATCTGATTCAAGAAAAGTCGTGGATTTAGAAAAGTCATGGATTTAGAAAAGTCATGGATTGAGTTAATCTGCACTGGAAACAAGTGAAATTGACAAGATTGTTTCACCAGTTTAAAGACAAATAAAATGTCAAGCCTCAGTAGAGATTAAAATGACTTGTTAACTTGAACATTTTTGCATTGTAGACACAGTGCAGATTGTCTGACACCCTGCAGTATACAGTAGGCTACAGTACAGTACGTCTTGGAGCAGTTGAAATGCCAGCAAGGGGCCTGGGAGTGTCTTGAAACGTGAACCTTCACTGCGTGGGGCGTTTTCATTCTATTATTATTATTAGGCCTACTAGACAGAAAGGCTCAAACCCAATACAGCCCCCCCAACACACACACCCTGCTTGCCCCACCACTTAACCCTTAAAGGGACAACTCACCCTAAAATCCAAACTACACATATTCCCTCTCACCTCATTTTGGGATAGTT
>NC_139643.1:13649335-13696835 GCF_964638095.1 Poromitra crassiceps
AGAGAGAGAGAGAGGGAGAGAGAGAGACTGAGAGAGAGAGAGAGAGAGAGAGAGAGAGAGAGAGAGAGAGAGAGAGAGCATAACTTCACTTCATTTTCAGGTCAGCCTGTCTTGTTTTGTTGTTTTGGCTGTGTCTGCCACCCCCCCAAGACGGTAATGTTATTAGTGGGGTTTCTGACCAGGTGGTAAATCCATTAGCAAGCAGCTAACGTTATCTGGTCAAAACCACATTACAGCAGCTACAAGCAGCAAGGTGCCTCCATGAACCGAAAACACAGTCCCGACTCTAGTTTCCCCCCCCGATGTCGGTCACATTGCTGCTGTCTGGCAGTCTGCCTTCACTAGATAAATATTTACCGGTATTTATTTTTTTGTGGACTTTTTGCTGGAGTCTGTGTTGTTGTTTTTTTGCGGGCAGCCAGAACGTAACATCCCTGGCCTGTTAGCCTTCTTCTTCATTGGTAATATTTCCGGCCGGAGCCAGGAGGACAACGGGCAGCTGGCTCGTGAACACGCAGAACGTCACATCTGCCAAATTTGGTGGGAAAACTTGACCAGCGACCAGCAGAAAATCCTGCAATATCTTTGCAATGGCTGAACGCAGAGAGACGCGGCTGGACAAATTTTTTAAAGGTCCCATTCCGTGCAAAAGCTGTTTTTACTTGTAAATGCATATATACTGCTGTCATCCCTCCCTGTAATGAGTGGTCACAAGCTCAGAACTGCCACAGTTGGATTTGTCCCTATCCAGCTTCCCCCTGCAGTCTCCTTCAAGCCACGCCCCTTACACTCTGTTCCCCCAGACGGGTTAATGTGATGTCACTCGGGTCCTTAAGCATACTGCACGCTGTCTCTCTCACACAAGCTACCTGCACCATTTTGTCTATAGCCACAAAATTAACACTTCTAGCTGGAGCGACGCCAACTGTACGTGATCCAGCAACTGCGGAGGTGCATTCGGTAAGTCTAGGCATTTTGAGATGTCCTCTTTAGCGTAGCAACCGTTAAGTTAGCGATAGCTCATTGCTAACGTTAGCTGTGGACACAACCTAGCATGCTGGTCCACAGACGCGAATCTGATTGAACTGTTAGTTCTGAATATATTATACAGTAGAAACAGACCATTCTTGGGACGCAACGAGATGAGGAAGTGAGAACTCCGTCAGAACAAACAGGGTTGCTATATTTTCGACAAATTAATCCAGAATCATGTTTTATGGACCAGAGACACACGTTTTTAAGAGGTTACAGCTGCACGAATTGGGACCTTTAAGTTACAGAACGGCACATTCACTCATTGGTAATATAAAACACTTTGTGAACGTTTATTTCTACCTACGGATAGTACCTTTAACTCATTGAGTGCCAATGACGACAATCGTTGTCAATTCAAATACTAACGTAGAGTGCCAATGACGACGATTGTCGTCAATTGCGTTTTTTGACGGTGGGACGTGGATCAAAGCCTGATCCATCTCCTGTGAAAGTATGGTGGATGTTGAATGTGTAAAAGCTATTTTACGGACCCATTAGGTGGCGACAGTGCTCTCCAGATTAGAGAAAGTCGAGGAAAAAACAGAGAAGAAGTCATGGGGAAACGGAAATCGCATCGGTATGCATCGATATGCATGAAGCATAACGTTAGCTGTGCCTGCAGCAGCCAATCTGCTGCCACAATTGAGCCCCTCCGTGTCCGCTGCGATAGCCCATCCGCATGATTAGTTGTGGAGTTGTTATTATTCTCAACTAGAAGCGATGGGAGCCGGTGACAAATACACGTGGAACGCTGTAAAAAAGCTGGATGTAGCGCACTTTTCAGTGCAGAGCAAAGGCAGCAGAGAGCCACCAGAGCCACCAGAGACACACCCACGGAGGTGGGGTTTGCAGTTGAGCGGGGTGGGGCACGCAGGGCAGCATACAACACCGACCCAGACAGACCCAGACAGCAGGACAGGATTGGCAAACAAGCTAGAATATCTGATGCCCACCAGCAGTAAATCAAGACCAGCAAGAAGCTGCAACCAGCAGCGCACGCAGGGGCCAGCGCTGCTGGTTGCAGCTAAAAAATATTATTTTGCCAAACAAAATTACTTTGTTTTCACTGTTTTATTGAAGGAAATTATTTTTGGGGTGTCACTACATCAGAAAATATTAGCTTCAGAGTCAGTCATGTGCTTCAAATGCTTCATTTCACAAAAGGCTAATTATCTCAGCTTCTAATTTGAAACGTCTCTTTTTGGTTTAATCAACCTATCTTCTCCGGCTCATAACTAAAGAACGGAAAATTATACCAATAAACTTTTTTTTGCTGATGATAGAAGAGAGTCTCATCGTTCTTTGGGCGTGTTCAGTGTTTACATAGTAATATCACACAATATTCTGTGGGCCTCGAGAAATCACTGAAAACGCTCTGAAACTCTGGCACTGGGAGCGTCCGTTCTCCAAAAGTGGCTGGCACTCAATGAGTTAATGCACTAAAATAATATCATCAACAGCAATGGCATCAGGAAGGTGTTGTTTGTGGTGGGCAGCCACCCAGAACTACATACAGTAAACGTCTCCTTATTTCCAATCACAAGAGCTGAAAAAGGGGCCTTTAGTTAAATAACAGACTGCAGCACTATCCACCCGGAAGTAGTTGGTTGTTGTTGTGTCATCACGCTGAGAACTTTCACCCATATCACAACAGACCAAGTTAGTTATTTTAACATTAGTGATCAAGAAAGACAGCCTCAAACAATTTAATATTAATTGACTACAAAAACAATACCTTCTATAGCCTACTGTCCTTACTCATGAGAATTGAACATGCTGTCGTTATAAGGCAGCCAGTCTGACACAGTGGACAAGCAGCACGGAAGCACGAGGAACAAAGTCGTTACAGCGGCCGTGACAACCGGCAAATAGCCTACCTTCTCACACGTCCAACTGCCTCCAAATACCTTCTGACACGTCCACTGCCTCCAAATAACTTTCCTTCAAACATCTCCCAACATGAGGCGTCATGGAACAGGCACCGAGGACAGAGACGCTCCCATGTTAGATCACACTAAACGGCAAGATCATATTCATATGAGCAGATCCATGAAGAAGTGGGTACAGCCATGCTGTTTTATTGACATTCAGGAGTCTGGCAGGAGAAAGGCATGCAGGATCAAAACATTTTGCTTTATTAGTGTCTCTTTAACGCCTCTGACACGCTCTCTGACGCGCACGCTCTCTGACACGCTCTCTGACACGCTCTCTGACACGCTCTCTGACACGCTCTCTGACACGCTCTCTGACACGCTCTCTGACACTTCACAAAGCACAACAATAGGAACAAAGCTGCTGACCTGGTTTGTGTGTGTGTGGTTCTGCTCGGAGTGACAGAGCAGAGGGCGAGGCAGAGAGAGAGAGAGAGAGAGAGGTGAATGGGGGTGGCTCAGTGTTACATCTGCATGTCTGTGTTGTGTGTGTGTGTGTGTGTGTGTGTGTGTGTGTGTGTGTGTGTGTGTGTGTGTGTGTGTGTGTGTGTGCATGTGCATGTGTGTGTGTGTGTGTGTGTGTGTGTGTGCCTGGGTTTATGAGCGTGCATGTGCATGCCTGAGTATAAGCTTGCAGGCCCCTGTGTGTTTCATAAGCTAAATGAGTGTGTGTGTGTGTGTGTGTGTGTGTGTGTGTGTGTGTGCACGCGCGCGCGCGTGCATGCTTGCTTGCTTGCTATGTCTGCTCTGTCTATTTTTGACACCCACCTGTTAATGACATTAAAACTGACCCGGGGGAGGTGTCTGTGAGTGTGAGTGTGAGTGAGTGCATGTGTGTGTGTGTGTGTGTGTGTGTGTGTGTGTGTGTGTGTGTGTGTGTGTGTGTGTGTGTGCGGTGTTTGTGCGTGCGTGTGTCTGTGTGCTGGCGGGGGGGAGGGTGGGTGTTAGCTCAACCCTGGCTGTCTACCGTTCCGCTGATTGAAGAGGGAATTGTGGGTTCAACACCTTGAAAAAAGGGGGCGGGGCAGGTTGAAAACAGAGCAGGTTGAAAACAGGGGGCGGAGCAGGGTGAAAACAGGGAGCGGAGCAGGTTGAAAACAGGGGGCGGAGCAGGTTGAAAAAAGGGGCGGAGCAGGTTGGCTGCTCTGGGCTCACATGGGCGGATGGTGGAATGACTGAGACATGAGCTGGAACAGACAGTGACAACCTGATCAAACCTGAGAGGCACCGCCTGCCTGCTGACCAGTGAGGAAGTTACTCAGGAAGTGTCATTCATTACTTATTGGATTTCACATAAAGGTAAAGTAAAGGTAAAGTCCCACTGATTGTCACACAATGTATGAAATTTGTTCTCCGCATTTGACCCATCCCCTGGGGGAGCGGTGAGCGGCAGCGTGCGCCGCGCTCGGGAATCACATTGATTTAACCCCCCAATTCCAACCCTTTGATGCTGAGTGCCAAGCAGGGAGGCAAATGGGTCCCATTTTTATAGTCTTTGGTATGACTCGGCCGGGGATCGAACTCACAACCTCCCAGTCTCAGGGCGGACACTCAGACCACAAGGCCACTGAGCTGGTCTTATTAAATTAATTATACATAATTTTCTTATACTGCCTATAATAATAATAATAATACCATCAGAAATGGACTGGTTTCACGCAGTTTTGTATTTTCTTCTTTATTTTGATTTTTAAATTGATTGTAAATTAAATTCCAGTATAGCATTAAAATATCTTGAATTTAGCTTTCCTGAAGCTGCCCATATCCTGAAATATATAAAAAGGTGCATTAATGCTTCTGTATAGCCTCCTTTATGACTGTTTGGAAAGAGGAGAGGAAAGGAAAGGCTGTAGAGAGGAACACTGCCTCTATTCACACCTCATCATTACTGTTAGGATGAACAAAGAGCGGAGAATAAGATGAGATGCAATAACACAAACCTGCATTACTGTTAGGATGAACAAAGAGGGGAGAATAAGATGAGATGCAATAACACAAACCTGCATTACTGTTAGGATGAACAAAGAGGGGAGAATAAGATAAGATGCAATAACACAAACCTGCATTACTGTTAGGATGAACAAAGAGCGGAGAATAAGATAAGATGCAATAACACAAACCTGCATTACTGTTAGGATGAACAAAGAGCAGAGAATAAGATGAGATGCAATAACACAAACCTGCATTACTGTTAGGATGAACAAAGAGCAGAGAATAAGATGAGATGCAATAACACAAACCTGCATTACTGTTAGGATGAACAAAGAGCAGAGAATAAGATAAGATGCAATAACACAAACCTGCATTACTGTTAGGATGAACAAAGAGGGGAGAATAAGATGAGATGCAATAACACAAACCTGCATTACTGTTAGGATGAACAAAGAGGGGAGAATAAGATGAGATGCAATAACACAAACCTGCATTACTGTTAGGATGAACAAAGAGCGGAGAATAAGATAAGATGCAATAACACAAACCTGCATTACTGTTAGGATGAACAAAGAGCAGAGAATAAGATAAGATGCAATAACACAAACCTGCATTACTGTTAGGATGAACAAAGAAGAGAGAATAAGATGAGATGCAATAACACAAACCTGCATTACTGTTAGGATGAACAAAGAGGGGAGAATAAGATAAGATGCAATAACACAAACCTGCATTACTGTTAGGATGAACAAAGAGGGGAGAATAAGATAAGATGCAATAACACAAACCTGCATTACTGTTAGGATGAACAAAGAGCAGAGAATAAGATAAGATGCAATAACACAAACCTGCATTACTGTTAGGATGAACAAAGAGGGGAGAATAAGATAAGATGCAATAACACAAACCTGCATTACTGTTAGGATGAACAAAGAGCAGAGAATAAGATGAGACGCAATAACACAAACCTGCATTACTGTTAGGATGAACAAAGAGCAGAGAATAAGATAAGATGCAATAACACAAACCTGCATTACTGTTAGGATGAACAAAGAGCAGAGAATAAGATGAGACGCAATAACACAAACCTGCATTACTGTTAGGATGAACAAAGAGCAGAGAATAAGATGAGATGCAATAACACAAACCTGCATTACTGTTAGGATGAACAAAGAGCGGAGAATAAGATAAGATGCAATAACACAAACCTGCATTACTGTTAGGATGAACAAAGAGCAGAGAATAAGATAAGATGCAATAACACAAACCTGCATTACTGTTAGGATGAACAAAGAGGGGAGAATAAGATGAGATGCAATAACACAAACCTGCATTACTGTTAGGATGAACAAAGAGGGGAGAATAAGATAAGATGCAATAACACAAACCTGCATTACTGTTAGGATGAACAAAGAGCAGAGAATAAGATGAGATGCAATAACACAAACCTGCATTATTGTTAGGATGAACAAAGAGCGGAGAATAAGATGAGATGCAATAACACAAACCTGCATTACTGTTAGGATGAACAAAGAGGGGAGAATAAGATGAGATGCAATAACACAAACCTGCATTGGTCCCTGGGGGGAAACTGGACGTGCAGACGTGTGTCCTTACAACAAGTTACCCAATGCATTTTTGAAACATGCTGGAAACATGTTGATTATATTGAACAAGGTAAACATAAACTCTGGACTCTGGAAATCAGGACCAAATATTGTGTATATATAAATTATATCAGACAAAGACTTTCCACTATTTAGAAAAAGAAGGTTGCGCTTCAACAATGGGTTTCTCAGTGGAGTGCCAAACCCAAAATCCAAAATATGTTCAAAAAAGGCTGAAAGGGTAGCACATCTCAGTTTTCAAAGTCAAGGAGGACAAATTACTCACATTTCACTTGATTTATTGGCTCACATCACACAAAAACAAAATGCTTACGCGCTTCGGCAAAGAGACTTCTTCAGAACGCTCTGAAGAAGTCTCTTTGCCGAAGCGCGTAAGCGTTTTGTTTTTGTGTGATGTGAGCCAATAAATCAAGTGAAATGTGAGTAATTTGTCCTCCTTGACTTTGAAAACTGAGATGTGCTACCCTTTCAGCCTTTTTTGAACTTTCCACTATTTGTTTGTTTGTTTGGTTTGATCTACGCTCCTACTACACCTCGCTGTCTGTCAGATGCTTGCTGAATCGACTCTCTAATCATATTTCACTATAATATACAAAAATAGCATTTACTCTGTGTGTGTGTGTGTGTGTGTGTGTGTGTGTGTGTGTGTGTGTGTGTGCGTGTGTGCGTGCCTGTGTGTGTGTGTGTGTGTGTGTGTGTGTGTGTGTGTGTGCGTGCGTGCGTGCCTGTGTGTGTGTGTGTGTGCGTGCGTGCGTGCATGCCTGTGTGTGTGTGTGTGTGTGCGTGCGTGCGTGCGTGTGTGTGTGTGTGTGTGTGTGGTGTGCTCAGTTTAGCTGCTGACAGCTACTTGAAACCTAGCTAAAGTGTAAAATATGAGTCGTGGACGCTGACCTACATATTAGATTCCTAGTGGGGCGCTGAGTTGCTACCCGGGACGTAGGCTAACTACATGCAGCCTACAGATGAGTGTATCAGTGTGTGTCTGGCTAACTACATGCAGCCTACAGATGAGTGTATCAGTGTGTGTCTGAATGGCAGAACTTCAGGAACATTGTCTGACCTCAGAGCTCACAGACTCATCAATAACAGCATCAGGGCAACAGATTCTCAACCCCACGGCGGTGATTTACGGCCCTTTGGCACGCTTTCACTTTGTATTTAGACGCAGGGGGTTGGGGTTAGGCAAGGACAGCCACTTGGTTGGGGTTAGGGGTTGGGTATGGGTTAGAAACCGAGGCAAACGACAGAGCTGTGAATGAATGTAGCCTAGACAGCATATGATCAGTTGCCTGTATGTCACAGGAGAGTTTCAAGTTTTGTTTGTTTGTTTGTTTATCTTTTTTATTCAGCCTCCATCGTTGATGCCCAGGCTCACAGTCTTTGTGAACTGTCTTTGTGAACTACTTTAAACCGTGTGCGGTAGTGATGTGTGTGCGTCTGGGTTTTTTTAAGACCCGCAGCAACCCAACCCGTAATGAGAGCCAATCCGCCCCGCCAAAATCTGGCTCCCCGCAAACTACCAATTTTGCAACATGTCTCAGGACTCACAGACTGTGCACACCAGCATAACATGTCTCAGGACTAGGGCTGTCACTTTTTCCCAAAATAAAGTTCGAACAAACTTTAATTGCCCGCAAAATGTTAGAATATATTCGACGTTTTTTGGTATTTTTTTTTTTTTTTTTGGCTGCATCCAACTCCAGACAACTTTTCAGACCCTGGAGATAATCTTTCTCAGAAGAAACTAACGCGACAAATCTGGAGACTTTTTCTGACATGGGATTAACATTACCAGCAGTTGGTTAATTTTGGTTAATAAAAAAAATAAAAAATAAAAATAATAATAATAATTAATAAAAAATAAAAAATAAAATCGAACAGGGCAATTATACATTCGAACATGCCCTCCTCCCCCACATTCAAAGTTAAATTCGAATTTCGAATAAAAAGTGACAGCCCTACTCAGGACTCACAGACTGTGCACACCAGCACAACATGTCTCAGGACTCACAGACTGTGCACACCAGCATAACATGTCTCAGGACTCACATGCTGTGCACACCAGCATAACATGTCTCAGGACTCACAGACTGTGCACACCAGCATAACATGTCTCAGGACTCACATGCTGTGCACACCAGCATAACATGTCTCAGGACTCACAGACTGTGCACACCAGCACAACATGTCTCAGGACTCACAGACTGTGCACACCAGCACAGCATGTCTCAGGACTCACAGACTGTGCACACCAGCATAACATGTCTCAGGACTCACATGCTGTGCACACCAGCATAACATGTCTCAGGACTCACAGACTGTGCACACCAGCATAACATGTCTCAGGACTCACAGACTGTGCACACCAGCATAACATGTCTCAGGACTCACATGCTGTGCACACCAGCACAACATGTCTCAGGACTCACAGACTGTGCACACCAGCATAACATGTCTCAGGACTCACAGACTGTGCACACCAGCACAACATGTCTCAGGACTCACAGACTGTGCACACCAGCATAACATGTCTCAGGACTCACAGACTGTGCACACCAGCACAACATGTCTCAGGACTCACAGACTGTGCACACCAGCACAACATGTCTCAGGACTCACAGACTGTGCACACCAGCATAACATGTCTCAGGACTCACAGACTGTGCACACCAGCACAACATGTCTCAGGACTCACAGACTGTGCACACCAGCATAACATGTCTCAGGACTCACAGACTGTGCACACCAGCACAACATGTCTCAGGACTCACAGACTGTGCACACCAGCATAACATGTCTCAGGACTCACAGACTGTGCACACCAGCACAACATGTCTCAGGACTCACAGACTGTGCACACCAGCACAACATGTCTCAGGACTCACAGACTGTGCACACCAGCACAACATGTCTCAGGACTCACAGACTGTGCACACCAGCATAACATGTCTCAGGACTCACAGACTGTGCACACCAGCACAACATGTCTCAGGACTCACAGACTGTGCACACCAGCATAACATGTCCCAGGACTCACATGCTGTGCACACCAGCACAACATGTCTCAGGACTCACAGACTGTGCACACCAGCATAACATGTCTCAGGAGACATGAGACAGAGAGAGAGAGAGAGAGAGAGAGAGAGAGAGAGAGAGAGAGAGAGAGAGAGAGAGAGAGAGAGAGAGAGAGAGTACTGCAGTCAGATGTGCTTGGCATTGTAATAAGTTGCATGTGTGTCAGTCAGAGAAAGAGAGAGAGTTAGAGGGTGAGGGAGAGAGCAAAAAAAGGAAACCAGGCTGGCTCAGTGCTGGCTTTTAGCAGAGGAATACGGCAGGTGTACGGTTGGGAGAAGTGCCGAATGAAACTGCTGTTTTGCGGAAAAGTAAAGCGCTGAAAATTGTCAAAATAGAGCGTGCATGTACACAGATATTGATTTGTTTAGGTGGGCGTTGTTTTAGGTGGCTAAATTACGTTTTAGTTGTTGACCCCCCGTACTTACAGAGAAAAGGCTGGTTTGGCTGCTGCTCTGAGTGCCGGGTCTCGTTACACAATGCATCCAGCCTCCAGAACACTGTACCTAATTAAGTTAGTGTATCAAACTAGCTGATAGGACCCCACTTCAAACAAACCGAACTATCCCTTTAAACAGCCGTGTGACCTGTGAATATTGTTACGTGTGGTTTTTTTTAAACATCGATATGCCCAGGCCCAGCGCAGTGATATGCCCAGGCCCAGCTCAGTGATATGCCCAGGTCCAGCTCAGTGATGTGCCCAGGCCCAGCTCAGTGATATGCCCAGACCCAGCTCAGTAATATGCCCAGGCCCACTTCAGTGATATGCCCAGGCCAGTCAGCTCAGTGATATGCCCAGGCCCAGCTCAGTAATATGCCCAGGCCCACTTCAGTGATATGCCCAGGCCCAGCTCAGTGATATGCCCAGGCCCAGCTCAGTGATGCCCAGGCCCAGCGCAGTGATATGCCCAGGCCAGTGGTATGCCCAGGCCCAGCTCAGTGATATGCCCAGGCATATGCCCAGGCCAGTAATATGCCCAGGCCCAGCTCAGTGATATGCCCAGGCCAGTGATATGCCCAGGCCCAGCTCAGTGATATGCCCAGGCCCAGCTCAGTGATATGCCCAGGCCCACTGCAGTGATATGCCCAGGCCCAGCTCAGTGATATGCCCAGGCCCAGCTCAGTGATATGCCCAGGCCCAGCTCAGTGATATGCCCAGGCCAGTGATATGCCCAGGCCCAGCTCAGTGATATGCCCAGGCCCAGCTCAGTGATATGCCCAGGCCCAGCTCAGTGATATGCCCAGGCCCAGGCATTGACTCTAACTTCTGTCCCGTGCAGTAGTGACTCCTCTCCATAAGATGGCACTAGCAGGCAGAATGCAAAGGGAGGAGGGGGGGGGGGGGGGGGGGGGTAGTGATACCCTGAGCTGTCCTGATACTTTAGACATCCAGAGTGAGAGAGAGAGAGAGAGAGAGAGAGTGTGAGAGAGAGAGAGAGAGTGAGTGAGTGAGTGAGTGAGAGAGAGAGAGAGAGAGCAAGACTTAAAGATGGAGGGATAAACAGAGTTGGGACCCTGAACTTGTGCGTTGCGTGCAGCCTGGAGGGATTAGAGAAGTGCAAAGGGCCAATGGGATTGATCAGGATGACATCAGAGGACCAGCTGGCGATGATGCACACTTTAGCCCAGGGTGCCTCCCTCCAGGGTACCTCCCTCCAGGGGTACCTCCCTCCAGGGTACCTCCCTCCAGGGGTGCCTCCCTCCAGGGGTGCCTCCCTCCAGGGATGCCTCCCTCCAGGGTACCTCCCTCCAGGATGCCTCCCTCCAGGGATGCCTCCCTCCAGGGGTGCCTCCCTCCAGGGATGCCTCCCTCCAGGGTGCCTCCCTCCAGGATGCCTCCCTCCAGGGTACCTCCCTCCAGGGTGCCTCCCTCCAGGGTACCTCCCTCCAGGATGCCTCCCTCCAGGATGCCTCCCTCCAGGGTGCCTCCCTCCAGGATGCCTCCCTCCAGGGTACCTCCCTCCAGGATGCCTCCCTCCAGGGATGCCTCCCTCCAGGGATGCCTCCCTCCAGGGATGCCTCCCTCCAGGGTGCCTCCCTCCAGGATGCCTCCCTCCAGGCTACCTCCCTCCAGTGATGCCTCCCTCCAGGGATGCCTCCCTCCAGGGATGCCTCCCTCCAGGGTGCCTCCCTCCAGGATGCCTCCCTCCAGGGTGCCTCCCTCCAGGATGCCTCCCTCCAGGATGCCTCCCTCCAGGGTGCCTCCCTCCAGGATGCCTCCCTCCAGGATGCCTCCCTCCAGGGTGCCTCCCTCCAGGGATGCCTCCCTCCAGGGTGCCTCCCTCCAGTGATGCCTCCCTCCAGGGATGCCTCCCTCCAGGGTGCCTCCCTCCAGTGATGCCTCCCTCAGGGATGCCTCCCTCCAGGAAATAGCAATTATGCTCCTCAAAGTTGGCATGTGTTTTATTATGTCTCTATAAAAACAAAACAGGTTCCTCCACTTGCAATGTTTTGCCAGTTCCCACAATTTTACCGCAAAATAACCAACTAAATAACTAACTAAATAAAATAAATAAATAAATAGATAAATAAATAAATAAATAAAATAAATAAATAAATAAATAGATAAATAAATAAATAAATAAATAAATAAATAAATAAATAAATAAACTTGTTTTTGTTCAAATTAGTAGTTAGAGAAAAATATATATCCTCAACTTGCAATTTTTGCCAGTCCCTGTAATTTAAAGGGATATGCCTACATTTTTGAGACTTTTGCCTATTTGCCATATTGCCGATACTAAAACAAGAACATAGATGCCTTTATCTTCACTGTCCGTGTAGTACAGCGAGAACTAACAGTGTTCCCTCTCTAACCAAAGGTACTTCCTTGTTTGCCTGAGGGGCATGCGCTGTGTGCAGTCATCAGTGCAGCGCATGCTGTAACTTTGGTTACAGAGGGAACCCTGGTTAGTTCTAGCTATGGATTTAGTTTGAAAATGACCGTTTCCCGTAACTTTGGATTATTATTTTGTGGTGAGTGCACCAATCACAACATGTACATGTGAGTGTTTCTGGCGCTGTTGGAATGTGTATTTTGGGCGACTGAACGTGGGTAGACAGCGGTACCATAGACTGCCATTGTGCTAATTAGCAGTGGCTGTAGCTCACATTGTACTGTATGGACAGTGATGATAAATGCATCTACATTCTTGTTGTTCTTGCATCGGCAATATGGCAAATAGGCAAAACTCTCAAAATGTCTCTGAAGACTGACTGTGTTGTGTACTGTCAGTTAACACTTTTTTGCATTACTGGAAGTCCTGAAATCTGTCACAAAATGTCAGGACTTCAATCAATAAATCAATCAACCAATCAATCAGACTTCAGTTGTAGGGTTGCCCCGTGCCGATAGTCTTCATTATACTGTACTCTAACATTAAGTGTTGCTGGGATATTCTCTTTCCGAGAGCCACTGGCCCGCTCCGTGCAGCTTGTTAATGGATGAAGTTCAACCTTCAGCATTCAGCCATCCAGAAGATCTCATAGGTTCCATACAGCAGACAGTGTGTCACTCTACTGCACTCTGGTCAGATCCCATCAGAGCGATACGAACATAGATGCATTTTGTATTATACCAATATACTGTGATATGATATGATATATATGATATGATATGATATATGATATTCAAATAAAATTCTCTATATATCCTTTTCTGATGATTTTGCAATTTGGATTATGACTCATAAGAATCTGTACCTGACCTAATACTATAACAGGTCTGCAGCATTTAAAGTCTGCTAAGATAGTGATTTGCACCAGGTTTGTTAGAGGTGAAGCTTAAACAGACTGAGGTCTGAAAGAGTTAGAAGATCAAATGTCAAAGTAATTTGAATTAATACAAATACAGTCTGACCCAGCTCTGGGATTTCACAGCAAGCGGCTGGGAGTCAATCTAATATTATACATAATTATTATGATCATTATTATGATTGCAAGTTGCAAAAGTGCAGACAGCTAGGCTCTCGTCACAGAAGGTGTTTCAGCCATCAGTTCTCAGCTGATGAAGGTCTAGTGATCAAAATGCTTTTTGTTGATTTTCGTTGACTTTTTCCTTTTTGTCTCTAATTCTTTAACCCAGTGGTTCTCAAATGTTTTTTTTTTTTGCAAAAGCTTCATAGTTCAACGAAAATATTGTATGCTTTAAATCTAAAATTGTTCAGGGATTACATTCTAATCCAACAAACCTATCAATTTAAAAGTCAAGCACGTTACCATGCAAAACAATTCAGCTTAGCCCAAAAGCACAAATCAGAATGAGGGGGTCCCCGGTATATTTTCTATCTTGTAAGGGCTCCTTGGCTGAAAAACATTTGAGAACCTCTGCTTTAACCCACCTGACACAAACCAGCTAAAGCATATTTCTCGGCATGCTGAGATCTCTCACTTGGTCTAAGCTGATAGAACATACATGAAGGTGTGATGGAGTTATTACGAATCTAAACATATCAGAATGAGAAGTTTGCATCACAATCTGTTCACCAATCCAAATATGTAATAAAATAGTCTTCCTGGTTGTACAGAGGCCCTTCCTGAGGGTGTAAGTCGAACATGGTTGAACAAAGAGATGAGAGAGACAGAGAGAGACAGAGGGAGACAGACACAGAGAGAGACAGAGACAGAGAGAGACAGAGGGAGACAGAGACAGAGACAGACAGAGGGAGACAGAGACAGAGAGAGACAGAGGGAGACAGAGAGAGACAGACAGACAGAGAGCAACAGAGACAGAGAGAGACAGACAGAGGGAGACAGAGAGAGACAGACAGACAGAGGGAGACAGAGACAGAGAGAGACAGAGGGAGACAGAGACAGAGACAGAGGGAGACAGAGAAGACAAACAGAGGGAGACAGAGACAGAGAGAGACAGACAGAGGGAGACAGAGACAGAGAGCAAGCGATGGAGGGAGGGACAAGAAGGAGTGAGTTAAAATAATCTACCTAAAGCCAATCCTCCTCAAGCTGATCAGTGTATGGAATGGACTAACCTGCTTGGGGACTCTTGACGCTTGCAGTCAGGTAAGGAAACTTTTATTTTCTTATTACAGAATCAGCACAATCATTTACTAAAATGTAACCAAACAGGACTTTTAAACATTTTGTTTAAAAGTTTCAAATCTTCTGGATGAAGGAGCTGCTTGGCCCTGTCCAGATCCCAAGCCTTTTAAGAGTGTTTCAGGTGGTCTGTCTGGACTGACGCAGATATTACAGATAATATCCAAGTATTTATTTTTCTTTCAAGTTTTCCTTTTACTCCACTACATTTTCGTAATAAAATCTATACTTTTACTCCGATACATTTCCCAAAAGTTACTTGTTACTTTAAAATAAACAAACAGCTTGTGTTGTGGCGAATCAGTAGCCTGGCAGTGGCTAGCGAAGCCAGCTCCTGTGTTGCAAGTTGTGTTTGCCAATCGCTTACCGTCAGCGCTTCCCAAGTCTTTTCATCCATGTTACAAGTTCCCACAGGCTGAAATCCGACGGGTAATTATTTTAAATTGTCTTTACATTGTGTCCAACTGAACCAAAATGACGGAATATGCCACCAGAAAACAAGAAAACAAGCTTCTCTTGGGGTAAGCTTCAAATTGGTCAAGCGTCCACGCAGCCAGAACATAAAAGTATAGGTCTTCCGCGTAAGGATTTCAAATCCTAAATGCTTTATTTGTTTCTCCAAAGGTGAGAAGCATTTTATTCTGAAAGTAAATCATGGTATTTCCGTTGCTATCTGGTGTAACTGTCGCTGTTTTGACACAGACCAATACTGCCGTGTTTCAGAAAGGTAAAGTCAGTTTCAATTTCTATAGAGTGATTACATTGATTACCTGTTTATCTGGTCGTGACAATATCCAGGCATATAGCTATATGAAGGAGATGTCCATGATCTATGGTGATTATGATGATGACGATGATGATTATTAGGCTATATATTTCCCATTGACATAGATATCTCATCGCCATGATAGCCTAAAGCAGGCACTTGTGCCAAAAGCTGCAGTCAGATCAAATGGCAGACTATAAGGTAAATAAGCAGCAAACTCACAATAAAGCTAAAAGTTCTGAAAATCCGGACCGCTTGCTTTCTTATAAACAGGATTTACTTGTACTTTTACTTTCAATACTTTCAAGTAGTTCATGTTTAAAAAATACTTTTGATACTAGTACAGAAAATATTAGCTACTTTAAGACTTTTACTCAAGTAATATTTTAATGGGTGACTTTGGCTTTTACCCAAGTCATTTTACTGAGCATAATTGCCATCTCTCTGAAAAATAATGTGTCATTTTCACAGCGGGATCTAGACTTGCCACATGGCCTCACAGCAGTTTGTGTTGGCCGTCACAAAATGTAATCTACATTTGTCTTCATGGACATTTTGCATTTTGCAACAAAACATCAATAGATTACACACAACGTGGCTGCCAACACAAACTGCCCTGAGACCGGCTTGAGATTTGAGACTGACAGATGTTATGTACACTAATCTAAAATGTAGATGCTGAGTCATCTGCAGTCTACACACCTGTACAGCTGACACGAGATAGTCTGTCTGTCTCTAGTGTGTATTCATTAAAAAAATTAAAAGCAAAGTCCTGAACGGAATCACTGGGGGGGTTATGTTGAGTTTAGACAAGTTGTTTTGTATTATGTTGAGTTGTGTTGGAAACTGAATAGTGCTGAGTTGAGTTGAGTTGAGTTGAGTTGAGTTGAGTTGAGTTGTGTTGTGTTGTGTTGTGTTGTGTTGTGTTGTGTTGTGTTGTGTTGTGTTGTGTTGAGTTGAGTTGCGGCCATTTGTGTTTACATTTTGATGTTTTAACACGCAGGAAAATTAAACTTCTTATGAGTCAGGCAAATCCTAAAGAATAGCACTTCTGCAATATCATTGGCAAATATAGTCCTTGTACTCCAAGCACAAACTTTCAAATACCTTCCTGTTAGTGTCGAAACGTTCTGTCTAAGGTAGGTTATTTCCCAATTCCTTTCCTTCAGTGAAGACTTATTTTTACTGTTTGTAATTCTATCATTCTTCTCAGGCGGATCCTTCTTTGTTTGACATGTTAAATACATTGCACCCCCTCTCTACATGTGCCATGTTCAGATCCTCGTGTGGTATTCAGCACAGGATTGATTGCTGCTGGTGAGAGTGACTTTTACCCTCTCGTCTGCAGCCCTCGTGCACTTTGAGTGTCTAGAGAGGCGCTATATAAATCCAATCAATTATTATTATTATTAGTATGTAGTAGTAGTAGTATTTGACAGGATCTAAGCTAGGTTTCAAACTGTTCCCAACACAATTATGGGAAAACTGTGTATATAGGATACAGTTATTACTCATGTCATTCAGCCACATTACTACTATGTCTCCAAGGTACTGCTGCGCTGCCATGGCAGCACCGAAGGGGGGCTTTGTAAAGAACAAAGACAATATTTAAATAACAAAAGCCCCACTATTACTGCTGCCACAGCAGTGCAGCAGTGCCGCAGTGCGGACCAAACAAAATGAGTATCAACTATACAGCACACCTTCTGCCTAAGAGCACCTCCTTGTTTTATAGTTGATTATAAGATGCTCTCCAGTCCTATCCTACACTACATCATTGATTCACATGTGATAAGAGCTGGTGTCGCGTTGGTCAGGCAGAGTATTTCTGATGGAGGGGCTGATGGGTTTGTTCATGTTGTGTTTCACCCCTGGTCCTGTGAGCTTCTCTGCCTCGCTGAGGCTATAATGCAGGGTGAGCCTGAGTCAGGTCAGCGCCTCACGTGTCCCGGAGCCTGTGAGCCTGATGCCGGCCCGCGGGGCAGGAGGCGCACGCAGGAACGCAGAGAGACCAGCAGGAGGCACGGAACTAGACACAACACACGTGTCTTTTTTTTACCTTTATTTATCCAGGGGAGCACCCTGTTCACATTCACACACACATTCACACCTGGAAGCTGTACCAGTACAACCACAGTCTGATCTGCTGGCCACTGAGCAGCTCCACTGGAGCAGTTGGGGTTAAGGGCCTTGCTCAAGGGCACCTCAGTGGTGGTAATGAGGGAGGGGCAAGTGCTGCCTTTTCACTTTCCCCACCCAGATGTATCCTGCCGTTTCTCTAACCTTTGGGTCACCACTGTCCCACTCCCATGTCCGCTCTCTGTTAAGGTGTTGCCCAGGGGTGGAGGTGGGATTCAAACCCACACTCTCCCGCCGTCAAATAGCTCATTAACAGGCCTTTATACTGGGGAATGAGTTTAACGAATAGCTCACTACCACTCGGAACTCAGGAGGACTCTAATCACTCAGTTACACTCAGCCCCCTAAACTCACTGGTTCACAGGAACTTGGTCTTGGAAACCAGTTAAAAAGGGCCGGCACTTTCAAAAAGTACTTGGAAGGTGATTGGATGAATGATATGTTTATCGCCTCCTCCTTCCTTAGACACTGATTGGTCCAAACCACCCGAAACCAATTATATTGGAGCACGGCAAGATGGATTTGTCACGTGATCAATAATCCAGCTGCCTCGCAAGGTTCACATACTGTTGCTATTTTTGAAAAAAATAATCATTATTCTCATCTTTCAATATCTCTAAAAGTCTGCAAATCCAGGCTGTAAAGGTGCATCACCTCACCAACCAAGGACCGAAGTTACTGACTATTGTTTTGAAAAGTAGTGGAATGAAAAGTAATGGGCATTTTGAATGGTCCATGTGATTATTATTATTATTGTTGTTTTTTGGCCCTGCAGTGTGAATAGAATAGGATAGATGTAACATTTATGTGTGCAACACTTTAAACAACATGAGTGCTTCACAGACAAAACACAAAATACAACAGAATAGAGATACTCGTAAAGATACGGTCAAATAGAATAGAACAAAATACAGTAAAATATAATGCACATTTTAAATTCATCTCAAAGAAAACCTCTCCAGTAGCTGTTCAGGCTTTGGAATATTTATCTCCTCTGTGTATATATTGACTGTTTGACTCGAGTAATTTCCGCTTTGCAGACGGTTTGTCTTGATCCAGCAGCAGCGTGTTGTTGTGATGACTTGTTTGTGTCTTGTGTGAAAGCCGAGCCTGCATGGCTCTAAGCTGTGACTGTATTGTCACATTAGTTGTTGTGTTTGCACTCTCTCTGCCTGAGCCTGACAGATCTCCCCGGCATCTCAAGTATCTGCGTGGTGGGGCCATGCTGAGGCTGCTGTCCCCGTGTAAACCCAGACTCAGGGTGACCCAGGGTGCTCACCTCGCGGGGCTCACCTCGGGGTGTTGACCTCGGGGTGCTGACCTCTGACTCACCCGTACACGCCACAGGAAGCCGGGGTGCTGACCTCTGACTCACCCGTACAGGCGGGCGCGGACTGCATAATCGGGCATGTCGGGCAAATGCCCGGTGGCCTGGCCTGGCCTGCAAAAAAAAAAAAAAAAAAAAATGTGTGCCCCCAGTCAGGCCACTCACTGAACAGCAGGCCAGGCGCCGCCTACTGGTTTACTAGTGGTTTTATTACTTTATTCAGGGTTAAAGTGGGTGCATCTCATTAGCCCCGTTTACATGGATTGTTTTCCTCAATCTGATTGAAATCAGTCGGATTATACGAATCTGATTGGATCTGTATACATGAACGCTAAATAAAGCGATCCACGTTCAATCCGCATATACATGGCCCCAGCTGAAACCGATTACAGACATGCGCAAACGGTCTCTCCCACTACCTGCAGAGAAGAAGAGGTGCACTTCTGTCTACCACTTTTCCTGTTTACCTCTGGAAAAATGGATCTAGTGTTGCACGATTTGGGGGAAAGGTGCGATTAGCGATTATGGTGGACAATATTGCGATTTGCGATTGCGATTGCGATATAATAAACAAATGGTATCTAGGGATGTGCCGGCATGAGTTTCTGACGGTATGATAACCTTGGACAAAAATACCACGGTTTCACGTATCACAGAATAAAATACATGAAATATATTACAATTTAAAATATATTAAAACTAAATAAATAAAACAATTTTAAATAAAATTATCTTTAAAAAAACAAACATTTTGAGACATTTGCCTGTCCCAAACATGTAAAAAAGAAACACTAGAAAAATAGAAACTGCACTGTGTTACAGCACATACAGTAGAAGATGGCTCAGACTGCAAAGTTAGTTACATGTCTGTCAAGTAATACATCTCGGGTTTTTTTTGTAGCGACAGATGGCCTTAAACGCCACACTCACGTGACGCTTCTTGAGAGAGAGAGACGAGGTAACGTGCATCTGCAGACTTTAACGAGGGACCATAAAGGCATCATGTGACAGGCTAGTTAGCTAGCCTGGAGTGGAGGTGCTGCTGCTGGCAGCTGTGACAGTGTTTTCTCTGCTATCAACCCGCTATATTCTTCATCACAGCGGATCATTACCCACTGTGCACTTGATCGTGCACTAGTTCTACATAAGCACCTGCAGCTCTCTCCTTACTTTACTGACGTTCTCGCTAATCACATGGCTTTTTACATGCGTTTCTGAACGGCTAGCTAGTTATTAGCATAGCTAGCTGTTAGCGATCATGGATGTTCTCTCCCTCTCTCTCGGTAAGATGTTATGTTTGTGAACCTTGCTGCGCATAACATTACTTATAAGCGGGAGTGCATGCATGGGAGAAGTCTCCCGCTACGCTAGTGTTGATGCCCAGTGTGATGGCAGAGAAACGTGTTTGCTGCGTCGCGTGTAGGGTTTAAGAAGTTTGTCTCAACCACCGTCCAGTTCTTCTGCACTAGGGAGCGCATGCGCAGAATGAATAATCCACTCTATCAACCGAATCCACTCTATTCAGCCGTTTATATGCGGTATCAAGCTGATTATCAATCGGCGTAGACTACCTCTTTCAATACGATCGGAAATGTAAAACGATCCGGGTGAATCGGGTCGGCTAAGGTATTTATATGAGACATTTTGAATCCGACTAACCTATCGATCCGATTATAAATAGGATTTTTGGACCCATGTAAACGGGGCTACTGTAAAATTGGACTCGGCCCAAATTGGGCTTCAAACAGCCCAAATTGGGCTTCAAACGGCGCAAATCTGGCTTCAAACGGCCCAAATTGGGCTTCAAACGGCCCAAATCTGGCTTTAAACGACCCAAATTGGGCTTCAAATGGTCCAAATTGGGCTTCAAATGGCCCAAATTTTTCACCGCCGCCCTTCGGACGCCGGTACGCGCGTCGGCCAGTATCGGCCTGGCCTGCTTGGTATCTAATGCCCGGCCTGAATTATAATCCCAGTCCGCCCCTGCGTACAGGCCACAGGAAGCCGGGGTGCTGACCTCTGACTCACCCGTACAAGCCACAAGAAGCGGCCCGTGGTCATTTGTGGACAGTAATATAGAGCAGTGGTTCTCAACCTGGGGGCTGGAACTGGTTGTTCTTTGTCACAAGATGATTTATGCCTATGGGATGGGGAGAATATAAATGATATTTCATATGAAATTGTTTTAAAATATCTAAACTACAGTAGGCTATAATAAACTATAGTCTTCACTGAAAACTATCATTTTTAAGTCTTAATTCCTGGATGATAAAGACATGTTTGGCTCCCAGTGACTCCCAGACGGAACTTCGTGTTTTTGGCCATGCGTTGACAGAGTGTTGAAATTCCCAAATTAACCCAAAACAGCCGAGCCAAATGTCATAGTTTATGGATGAACACAGCCAAAATGACCCCCGACCCCACTGGACAAACATGTATCTCGGGGTGCATGAGGGTTACGTGAAAAAGTCAGGTGTAATGTCACCATCTACTGTACTGTACCGTTCAGACGGACACGAGTCATCAGGTTCAGTCACATTCAGACAGACATGACTCAGCAGGTTCAGTCACGTTCAGACAGACATGACTCAGCAGGTTCAGTCACATTCAGATGGACATGACTCAGCAGGTTCAGTCACATTCAGACAGACATGACTCAGCAGGTTCAGTCACATTCAGATGGACATGACTCAGCAGGTTCAGTCACATTCAGATGGACATGACTCAGCAGGTTCAGTCACATTCAGACGGACATGACTCAGCAGGTTCAGTCACATTCAGACGGACATGACTCAGCAGGTTCAGTCACATTCAGATGGACATGACTCAGCAGGTTCAGACACGTTCAGATGGACATGACTCAGCAGGTTCAGTCACGTTCAGATGGACATGACTCAGCAGGTTCAGACAGACATGACTCAGCAGGTTCAGACACATTCAGATGGACATGACTCAGCAGGTTCAGTCACGTTCAGATGGACATGACTCAGCAGGTTCAGTCACATTCAGATGGACATGACTCAGCAGGTTCAGTCACATTCAGATGGACATGACTCAGCAGGTTCAGACACGTTCAGATGGACATGACTCAGCAGGTTCAGTCACATTCAGATGGACGTGACTCAGCAGGTTCAGTCACGTTCAGATGGACATGACTCAGCAGGTTCAGACAGACATGACTCAGCAGGTTCAGTCACATTCAGATGGACATGACTCAGCAGGTTCAGATGGACATGACTCAGCAGGTTCAGTCACATTCAGATGGACATGACTCAGCAGGTTCAGACACGTTCAGATGGACATGACTCAGCAGGTTCAGTCACATTCAGATGGACATGACTCAGCAGGTTCAGATGGACATGACTCAGCAGGTTCAGATGGACATGACTCAGCAGGTTCAGATGGACATGACTCAGCAGGTTCAGTCACGTTCAGATGGACATGACTCAGCAGGTTCAGTCACGTTCAGATGGACATGACTCAGCAGGTTCAGTCACATTCAGATGGACATGACTCAGCAGGTTCAGACACGTTCAGATGGACATGACTCAGCAGGTTCAGTCACATTCAGATGGACATGACTCAGCAGGTTCAGTCACGTTCAGATGGACATGACTCAGCAGGTTCAGACTGACATGACTCAGCAGGTTCAGTCACATTCAGATGGACATGACTCAGCAGGTTCAGACGGACATGACTCAGCAGGTTCAGTCACATTCAGACAGACATGACTCAGCAGGTTCAGTCACGTTCAGACGGACATGACTCAGCAGGTTTTTTGTTTGTTTTAGAGAAAAGTAATGCTTTTCTGAAAATGTGCTTGTGTTTTGTTCATCATGGTGGTTGTTTGCCTTATCACTGACTTGAGGTCAGAGGTTACCCTCCTTGTTATTTACCAATGTAGGCAAGTACAATATATGCGTAAACACATATACACAGGCACCTACAGTTGCCTTCACATGCACACACTCAGAGAAACACTGTCCCACACACACACTCACACAGGTTCTATCGACCTTATTTTTGAATGCCCCACTGTAAAAAATAATTGTGGGAACAAGGTCCGGTTTAACGTGACTTATTGTTGCAGCTTGCCATTTCCTTTGTTATACTCGGCTGCAGACCCAAATTATAAACCGGAAACTGGAGTACGTTATAAAAGTTATAAATATAGTCACGTTATAACCAACGCTGGGAAAGTGTTAAGGTGTATGGAAAGAGTACTCGAAATGGTTAAAAGTTAAATCAATTTGGTCATTCAGTGGCGTTTTACTGCCATGTAAAGTAACTATTACGCTAGCCGCTAGCATTAGCCACAATAGCCGACTACCCACAATGCATTACGTTATCCCAGCACCCGAACGACGACACGGCTGTAGAGCAGAATGGCTCTGCTGTAAAATCCTCATAGATGTTTTTTTTGTCAAGTTAAAACCATAGACTGTAAAACAGTCTATTACACCGGAAGAGGAAGAATCACCCATCAGGCATCATGGCAGCTAGAAATAAGGTGGATATGTGTGGTAAGGAGTGTGACAACAATGGCTTGACTTGGTGGGTGTGTGTGTGTGTGTGTGTGTGTGTGTTTGTGTGTGTGTGTGTGTTTGTGTGTGTGTGTGTGTGTGGGGGGGGGGGTGTCGGCCCTCGTCTGACCCCGAGGGCCAATCCCTCCCAGAGTTAAATCCAACCAACAATCCTCTTAGTCTGTCAGCCTTGGAGCAGAGGCAGTGAGGCTCACTACCCCATCTGAAACATGAACAATTCAACATGTTCACATCAGGTTGTGCTGCGGTGAGCCTAGCTAGCCCCAATCCTGTATTATCTGCAAGGACAAACAAGAGGAAATACAAAGAGACCTTAAAGGATAAGTTCACCCAAAAATGAAAATTCAGTCATCTAGTCACCCCCATGCCAATGGAAGGTCGTCTGATTTTTCTTAGTCCACAAAACATGGTGGAGTTTTCCAGGCAACCAGAGTTGCAGCATTCTGCTAAAACATTGAAGTGAATGTGACCAACTTTCCAACATAAAAAGCCTTACTGCTGCTCATCTGGCATAAGCCTCTTGCAATCCTCTGGGATAAAGTCTCCAGAAGAAACAATCCCAACTAGATGGAAAGTGTAATTCATTCTTAATGTGAGACACATATTTGTGATCCTTTGTACCGGCTTGACCTGATCAAAGTGTTTCTTCTTGTGTGTCTGTGATGTACAGTAAGTGATGTAAATGTAGATGGTGGACTCCAGCAGCCCCCTTCACTCAGTTGTTTTGTCGGGGGCGGGGGGGTCATGTGTGATGCCATGTGTGACAGTGAAGTATCATGTCTGCTAATACTCTCCTGTCTTTAAGATCAGAAGTGAAGTATCATGTCTGCTAATACTCTCCTGTCTTTAAGATCAGACGGTTGGGACTTGCCTTCAGATTAGCCTGCTGCTGCACGCACACTGTAGGGCCTCATTAAAAGGCATTTAAGCATGTCATGGATTCATCTGATTGACTTCAGCAACATCCTAGTTATTGTTGTACAGCAGCAGGCTCTGCATGGGTCAGAAAGCTAGTTATTGTTGTACAGCAGGCTCTGCATGGGTCAGAAAGCTAGTTATTGTTGTACAGCAGCAGGCTCTGCATGGGTCAGAAAGCTAGTTATTGTTGTACAGCAGGCTCTGCATGGGTCAGAAAGCTAGTTATTGTTGTACAGCAGGCTCTGCATGGTTCAGAAAGCTAGTTATTGTTGTACAGCAGCAGGCTCTGCATGGTTCAGAAAGCTCTGCATGGGTCAGAAAGCTCTGCAGAGTGCACATACTTTGAAGTGTGTTTCTAGATTATTACAAGTGCTGCCTTTTATTAACAAGCGAACAGTAAACATATTGTCCCCCACCAAGTCAGTTAGATTCTAATAATAATGAATGGTCAATCCCATTCATTGCCAATGCCGCCCCCTAGCAGCACCAAGTCAACATCACAGTGTGACAAACGGACGGATGTACGGAGAACGAGACGACCCCCACCCCGCCCCCCTTTTTTTACAACATTGTGCCCGCCTGAGGCATAGTCGCTCCATAAAACTGCCTAGACCCTACACCAGAGGTTCTCACATGTTTTTCAGCCAAGGACCCCTTACAAGATAAAAAATATACTGGGGACCCTGTCATTCTGATTTGTGATTTTGGGCTAAGCTTAATTGTTTCCATGGTAATGTAACCCACTCCTGGATATACATGTTGCTCTAGGTTCTGAAGAGCTAGGATATTCTTAGTGCAATAACCACACAAGTGTAATCAATTAACTGCAAGTTTAGTTTGCATCATTAAATTTGAACAGGTACATTGATATGAAAAATAACAAACTGGGCCCTCTAAGAGAATAGAAAAATATAAAGAAAAGTAGTCAGTGTAAGTGTAAGTCAGTATAAGTGTGGTCTGTGTCTGTGTCAGTGTGAGTCTATTCTAACCAGATCAGGTGATCAGCCTGTCTGTCAGAGTTTGATCGGGTTCGAGTACACTTTTCTCTAGCGCGTGTTTGAACTGGTACCAATCCAGGTGACTGGCACAATCCTACCACAAGGCAGATAGTTCATCCGCTGTTTCAGTGGGAATGTAGATCCGAAATCCTGGGAATCAAGCTGGGTGGCTCGCCATCTACTGGAATCGCTGGGATCTTCTTCACTGGATTTCGTCTCTCAATATAAGACCTGACCTGCATTTTGAAACAGGCTCACAGTCTCAGTTTCCTTCCTTATATCTCATCTTATATTTCTCTTTTGTTGTACAACATCCTACCAGATCATAGCTGTATGCAAAATAAAATACTTTACATTGAAATGTATTCTCTAGTGGTTCAGATTCCAATTTCTCAATTGAATAGTTATTCTAATCAAATATCATCAACTATGCTTAGCATATGATAATACAAATATCAAATGAAAATAGCAATAACTGTTTCAGTTTAGCCATATGTGATTAATCAATACAACATACAATACATTTAACATTGATACAATACAAAGATTATTCCCCTTTTAATGAAACAAAATATATTTTCCCTGTGCAGAAACACTTTCACCAATTGGAAAACAATAATTTGGTCTAATAAAATAATAATAGAATTTCTTTTATCACTTTTCCCTTTAAACTTATAAATACACAAACCATGGAAAGATGTTGAAATGTTGGATGCATGAGAATAGCTACGTTTGTACAAAATAAACCTCAACAAAAGACCAATTCTAATCTAGGAGCTAAGGCTGAGTGATATGCTAACATACCGATAACCCGTCCCGCACCCCGTGCGGTCCCGTAGTTGCCGTCTGATAAGTTCAATGTCAACTCAACTCTGCCTGTAACAGAAAGTAAACCTCAACGACCCCAGCAGGATTTGACTGAGGAGCGAATGCTCACGTTAGCTTGTGGTAGCTTACCGAGGCAGTGTAGTGGTGCTAATTGCACAGCTAACCCGCTCCAAGCGGTCCTGTCGGCAGGTGAAGTCTCTGATGAGAAGTCTGTCATAACTTGTTTGTCTCAAATAAATGAAAACCCGTCTGGCTTGAGATTTCCACACGGTTCTGACTGCTTGATAAACGCAAGACTGTTTCACGGAGCAATTAATTATCTTTTTGGCTGTCTTCTCTCTCTCTCTGCAATGAATCAACACACATGGAATTTGCCGGATTTGAATGTGCACTGCAAAACTTCCGGTTGAATTCTATAAGGGAAAAGGGGGGAACAAATGATAGAAAATAAATTCTAATAATAACAGAATGAAAGCGCTAACCCAAAGATTAGGTTAGTAGGAGTTCAGTTATTTATTTATCATTTCTAATTTCCAATTATTAACCTATTTTTAATTATTAACCCATTTCCTGAGCTGGGTTACAGTAACATACTTGAATTTTAAATTAATAGTTTTGTTAGATTAGAATGTAATCCATGAACCATTTTAGATTTAAAGCATAAAATATTGTCGTTGAAATATGAAGCTTTTGCAACAACAAAACGTTTTACTTTTAATTTTCCTGAAAACTTTTCGCAGACCCCCTAGCAAAGTGCCACGGACCCCTGGGGGTCCCTGGACCCCCATTTCAGAACCAATGCCCTACACCACCCATATCCCTCCCGCCATACACCACCCCAGTTCCCAACCTTAGGTCGCAACCCTAAGTGGAGTCGCCTGAAAGTCATTTGATTTGATTTATTCTTTGTTTATTTTACACCACACACAATTTAAAACTAGCAAAGCTGATTAGGGTAACTTCCGTTTTTTTTGTTTTGTTTGTTTGTTTGTTCTGAGTTTAAAGTGAAAGTGATAATCTCTAAGATTTCAGTTCTGTCCTAGGGCAATGAATGCTAATTTATTTATTTTATTTTATTTAACCTTTATTTATACAGGGGAGGCCCTTGAGAGCACGCTCTCATTTCCAAGATGAGAATTGCAGGTGAGATCCCCCCCGCCTTCTGTTCTGATACTTCAGCAGCAAGCATTTGACAGATGTCATCATGCGGTGGCCGAGTTCAGCATCAACCCCAACAACATAACACATCATTATACACAATATTGTGGTGCATGGTATCGCAGCATGGTAAATATACATATTATGGGCTGATATATAGGATGTAATGATTTCAGAAAACGATGCGGGTAGCAGCTACAGTACGGAAAGTAGATGCCTCAACTTAAATTTTGACACTAAATTTACCTATTCAATGTCATCAAAATGTTTGCTGGTTTCCCTGTGCTCTGCCAGTCGGGTCTGTCTCGCCTCACTGTGCTTAAATAGCTAACAGACGTGCTGGTTTCTCTGTGCTCTGCCAGTCGGGTCTGTCTCACCTCACTGTGCTTAAATAGCTAACAGACGTGTTGGTTTCTCTGTGCTCTGCCAGTCGGGTCTGTCTCGTGCTTAAATAGCTAACAGACGTGCTGGTTTCTCTGTGCTCTACCAGTCAGGTCTGTCTCGCCTCACTGTGCTTAAATAGATAACAGACATGTTGGTTTCTCTGTGCTCTACCAGTCAGGTCTGTCTCGCCTCACTGTGCTTAAATAGCTAACAGACATGCTGGTTTCCCTGTGCTCTACCAGTCAGGTCTGTCTCGCCTCACTGTGCTTAAATAGAGAGCCGCAGTAACGATTCCGGAAATCATCGATGCTAACAGCCCTGGTTCTTCACAATTTTTGCCTATGGGAGTTTTGAATGGGTTTTTGGCGCGATGCTTCTAATAATCTCTCTGGGCAACGCTGGCTTAATCAAACGCGAACCAGTGTTTAGTAACATCATCTTCACACATGAAGACCACTTTTATGAGTTATGAAGCTTTTATGTGCCGTTAAAAGGGTGGCTAGCTAGCAAACGGCTAAATGAGACTACAATGTCGACGCGGATATTATACGTCATCACGAGTGAACGCGGAAATTCTTTCTCTCGCGCCTTCGGTGGACGCCTATGCGACACTGTGTGTAGTTCTGGATTAGCTTAGCACGAGCTTTTTACCTCTAGGGCTCGCAGTTACGCTTCAAAACTCATGAAAGTGGTCCTCATGTGTGAAGATTATCCCGCTGAACCTTGGTTCGCGTTTGATTAAACTTGCGTTGCCCACAGACATTATTTGAAGCATCGCGCCAAAAACCCATTCAAAAATCCCATAGACAGAAACAGTGAAGAACCAGGAAGTTCGGGACTTCCGCATTCAGCCTACAAAAATACGTCATCCCTGCGGCTCTCTATAGCTAACAGACATGCTGGTTTCTCTGTGCTCTGCCAGTCAGGTCTGTCTCGCCTCACTGTGCTTAAATAGCTAACAGACGTGCTGGTTGAGGGCGGAGAAGTGTGGCAGTGTGTGAAGGCTGTGGCAGGCTGTAATTGGCTGGCCTGCCCACGTAGCTAATGGAAGACTTCGTTGATTATCTAATTTGTGGTTTGGGGCCTGTGATCTGATTATACACACACACACACACACGCACACACGCACACACAAACACACACACACACACACACACACACACACGCGCACACACACTCACTCACACACTCACTCACACACACACGCACACACACACACACACACACGCACACACGCACGCACACACGCACACACAAACACACACACACACACACACACACACACACACACACACACACACACACACTCACTCACACACTCACTCACACACACACACACACACACACACACACACACAGACACAGATCACCTCTCCCCTGCATACTCTCTCATCTATCTATCTATCTATCTATCTATGCTGCTCCCACCATTTATTGGTATCACCTCAGTGTGTGTGACGTTTCGGGCAAAGGAAGGAGGAAGGTCTTTACAGCCACTGCCTGACAGCAATTTGCTCAGCCTGACCTGTTGTTATTGTTGTTGTTATTATGGTTGTGTATTAGTTGTTATTGTTGCTGTTATTATTGTTGTGTATTAGTTGTTTTTGTTGTTGTTAATATTGTTGTTGTGTATTTGTTGTTGTTATTGTTGCTATTATTATTGTTGTGTATTAGTTGTTTTTGTTGTTGTTATTATTGTTGTTGTGTATTTGTTGTTGTTATTGTTGTTATTATTGTTGTGTATTTGTTGTTATTGTTGCTGTTATTATTGTTGTGTATTAGTTGTTTTTGTTGTTGTTATTATTGTTGTGTGTTTGTTGTTGTTATTGTTGTTGTTATTATTGTTGTGTATTTGTTGTTATTGTTGCTGTTATTATTGTTGTGTATTAGTTGTTTTTGTTATTGTTGTTATTATTGTTGTGTATTTGTTGTTATTGTTGCTGTTATTATTGTTGTGTATTAGTTGTTTTTGTTATTGTTGTTATTATTGTTGTGTATTTGTTGTTATTGTTGCTGTTATTATTGTTGTGTATTAGTTGTTTTTGTTATTGTTGTTATTATTGTTGTGTATTTGTTGTTATTGTTGCTGTTATTATTGTTGTGTATTAGTTGTTATTATTGTTGTGTATTTGTTGTTATTGTTGTTATTACTGCTGTGTATTTGTCATTGTGACTTGTTGTAAAGTTAGATTAATTCAGGCTTGAGGAAATCACATTATGACTACAACATGTCTGTCAGTGTAATTGATGCAGTCTTAAAGCAGCACAAATCATCTTTCTTCCATATCGTCACCATCATCTTCAGCAACGTATAACGTGTTTTCTTCTGTTCTTCCTCCAGGCAGGAGCACCCAGGGATTTAATGGGTGTTAGAAGGCCAAGTTAAATGGATTAGCTTGGCTCTCAGACACAGGACGATCCTTGCAGCCAAAAAGGATCACCTGGCTTGGAGTCAACCTCTCACGGCTCGCCAGCCTAACATGGAGCCAAAAACCCTTGTGTGACACCACAGAGTCGGCTTGAAGATGAGCAGCTAACGGGTTTGGCAGCAACGTTTTTGCGTGTTTTTGGAATACGCCGCCTTGGAGTCTGAGCTAATTGCCCTCTAACAGGAGTTTAGTGCATCTGAGAGGACATCTCATTGGGGATCGTATTGTTGACATGCTTCAAACCGACAGCTTCCAGTCCACCGCAAATGACCTCCGCTCATGGTGTGCGTCACAGCAACACTAGAGGCCGGGAGGACCGTCGCTTGACCAGGCATAGACTGGACTGCAAGCAAGTATGGCCAGAGAGGCCGGTCCTCTGAGGGTCCTGTCTGCCGGGCAGCAGCGAGGGGGCGGGGCCCTGATGGGTTTGGTCTTGCCTTCCTTCCCCCTGTGTTCCCTCCTCTTCTACTCCTTCATATGCTACACATCAGCAGCCAGTAATCTGCCCAGCATAGACTATGGCATCAGCCCCAAGTTCGTTTGCACCCTAATTCCACCGGAGGCAGACCCCAGCTGCTACTCCCCACCCAGTGTGCCCCACGGACCCAGCAGTAACGGACATAACGGACCCAGCAGTAACGGACATAACGGACCCAGCAGTAACGGCCACAGTAACGGCCATAACGGCAGCAGCCGGCGAGGCATGATGTCCGACGAAGCCAAAAGCACCATATTGCACCTGCGCGAGAGCCTTGTGAGGCAGAAGGAGACCATCCTGGACCAGAGGGAGACGATCCGGGAGCTGACCGCCAAGCTCACCTTGTGCGAGGGTTTCGGCGGTCACCACAGCGTCGGTCACCACGACGACCACCGCGACAACCACCACCCGCCGTCGTCGACGCACCACGGGCCATCATACCACGACAGCGATCGCCATTACTCGCACAACGGCCACAGGCCAGACCCACACCAGAGGAGTGGCATGTCCTACAGCAAGCACAGCTCCTTCTCCCCAGAGCAGACCGGCAAAACCCTGCAGACGCTGAAGGAGAGGCTGGAGAACCTGCAGGTGAGTTAGAAAGAAATACCTATGCATTTGTCCTAGTTTTCTGGTACCATTGGTGCAGGTCACGCTGAAGGAGAAAAATAATAACTTCCTGTACACACTGACACAGATGGTAGGGGAGAATAGGGTGCTTTTTGTGCTACTATGGGAACGTATTCAATAATCATTCAATTAATAATTGCCCCTGTAATCATTCAACAAAATACACTTGCCTTATTGCAGGTGCATTGTACCACTGAAAATGTGCAAAATTATAGTTTTTATTCTGACAGTATAGAGTTTCAGGTAATGTTTCTGCCCGTCCTTATGTTTAGCAGTCAAAACCGGTCATGTTTCCTCCGGGTGTGAATTAAATCTGAACTTTATACGATTTGATTTAAATTTCCCTACATACAACATATTCCCACAATAACAAACTACAACTACAAAAATCTACAATCTTGACAACAAAACAAGACAACACTGTAAAAGAAAAAAGAAAAAAAACCAGACATTAAACGTACATACTGTAATCCAACGAACAAACAAACAAGCTCAACATCAGTATCTTCTGCGGATGCACGATGATGTTGGCACCTTATCGGTGGCAAAAGCTTTTGAAAAAGTTGTTATTTAAACATGGTGGAGCAAACTATACAACGCTCTGTCATTAAAAACATGCGTGTGGTTATAATTAAAGCCCGATGTTTCAGGTGAAAAAGGCTCAACATTTTGTAAGAACATCTGCAGGAGGACGTGTTGTTTTCTCCACCAGGTAAACTTTTCATTTTAAAATGCTTAGTCATGCATCAAGGCCAGACTAAATGGAGGTTGAAGCCTATCAGAGGTTTGACTTAAATGGGGTCGTTTCGTCATTCAGGATCATAAGCTCAGTTGCGCGCGAGCTAAACTGAGCACACCACACACACACGCACGCACGCACACACACACACGCACGCACACACACACACACACACACACACACACACACACACACACACACACACACACACACACACACACACACAGGGTAAAAGTTCAAAGAAGTGTTGGCATGCTACCCATAGCATACTGTATACTTTGTTGATTGCATTGCAATAATACAGACCATTGTTATGTTTTTAATCCTGTATTAGCATAAAATAGATGAAGAATGAATGAATGCAAATAGAGAGAGAGAGAGAGAGAGAGAGAGAGAGAGAGAGAGAGAGAGGGGGGGGGGGGGGTCTCAGAGGCCAAACCCCAAGCCTGAACAGGAAGCTGCTGTAAGATGATTAGCCCTGACCCCTGACCCCAAACGACCCCTGTATCCAGCCATCACATGGAGGGAGATGATAGCATGGAGGAGGAGGGGGGAAGCCCAAGCTGTCAGAGCTGCGTCGTGGAACATTTGATGAGGGGATCAGAGTGTTATTTATGGATTTAACGTCCATTTGACCTGATTAATCCTGTGGAGATCAAGGATCTCTTTCCCCAAGAGAAACCAGGCCAAGACAGCAGCAGCACATTCACACAGAATAATAATGAAAGAATGATACATTGTTGTATTAAAAAATATAGAACACAGAGTAATAATGAAAGAATGATACATTGTTGTATCAAAAAATATAGAACACAGAGTAATAATGAAAGAATGATACATTGTTGTATTAAAAATGAAGGAACTTTGTCTTTATTTACAGTGGCAATCTGGGGGCGTCTATAGAGACCCGAGTTCAATTCCCAGCAGCGGTAGGTAGCTACCCCGGCTTGGTCAGACCTTCCTATGAACACAATTGGCAGTGGAGACTCTGCGCCATGGGCGCAACATGTTGTGGGATTTAGGACATCACTGATGATGCCATTGATGATATCATGATTTGCGATCAAAATAGCGACTAACAGACACCGTCCGCAAATCGCAACTGACACCTCCCGCCCACCTAGGCAATTTTAAACAATTAAAATTGTGTACTATTAATAATGACATCACAGATGCTCAAGTGATAGTACTGGTTGTGAGCATGCACAGTTGAGCAATTGTGGGTTGCGCATTCGGCAATTAACTCATTGGCTGCCAGCCATTTCTGGAAAACGGACGCTCCCAGTGCCAGCCCTTTCAGAGCGTTTTCAGTGATTTCTCAAGACCCACAGAATATTGTGTGATATTACTATGTAAACACCGAACACGCCCAAAGAACGATGAGACTCTCTTGTATCATCAGCAAAAAAAAGGTTATTTATATCATTTTCCGTTCTTTAGTTATCAGCAGTAGCCTAGAAGATAGGTTGGTTTCACCAAAAACAGATGTTTCAAACTAGAACCTGAGATTATGAGCCTTTTGTGAAATGAAGCATTTCAAGCACATCACTGACTCTGAAGCTAATATTTTTTGATGTAGTGACACCTCAAAAATTATTTCCTTCAATAAAACAGCGAAAACAAAGGAATTTTGATGGCAAAATAATATTTTTTAGCTGCAACCAGCAGCGCTGGCCCCTGCGTGCGCAGACCCTACACCTTCTTGCTGGTCTTGATTTACTGCTGGTGGGCATCAGGTATTCTAGCTTGTGTTTGCCAATCTGTCCATCGAGCCTGCTGTCTGGGTCGGTGTTGTATGGTGCCCTGCGTGCCCCACCCCCCTCAACTGCAAACTCCTCCTCCATGGGAGTGTCTCTGGTGGCTCTCTGCTCTGAACTTTCCGCTGCACGTTTCAAAGTGCGCTGCACCCAGCGTCAGGGACGTGCAGAGAACATTAGAGGGGCAGGGGCTCAAATTCATAAAAGGGCACTACAGGGAAATTTGAGGCAATTTGAAGGCCAATTTAGGGGTATAACTCATTTTAAATATTCCGATTTTAACCAGATTTAGAGGAATATCTCATTTTAGGATGAGACTTTGACAAACATACATACCTGATTCACGTTGACTGACTGATATATCTGTCAGACTGTGTGCGCCTGTGCTGCTGCTGTCCGTCTGCATGGTTGCTCTGGCTGAGTGGAGTGCGCACGTGCGTTTTTGGGTTGGTGCCTTCAGGGGCGGTTTAGAAAAACACTGCTCCATGCGCCTATTACAAATGGTGCATTCAAGGCCAAGAGAGCTCGGAAAAGGCATTTCTCTTTGAATGCTGCCTTCATGGAAAGGGCAATTTCCATACAAAGCATCATTAGAAATGCATTCATGGTCAGGAAAGGGCACTTTTTTTTTTTTTTTTCATGTGTCTGAGCTGTTTGTTTTGTTCATGTGTTGTTGGAATGAAAATGAAAAATGTATTATAATAAAAAAAAAAAAAAAAAAAAAAAAAAAAAAAAGGCACTTTTTACAGACTGAAAAAAAGGCAGGGGCTCAAGCCCCCTTTCATGTCTATGTGTGCACGTGCCTGCCCAGCGTATATTTTCTCAGCGCTCCGCCGTTTTTGTGCGTCGGCTCCCAGCGCTTCCAGCTGAGAATAATTTAACTTTTCAGAAAGACGCTGGTGTCGGGTGCTCCTTTTCTGGCAACTAATCATATGGAGAAACTATCGCAACAGACAGAAAGGCTCAATTGTGGGAGCATATTGGCTGCTGTTCACAGGCACAGCTAACGTTACAGTATGCATCGGTTTCCGTTTCCCCACGGCTTCTTCTCTGTTTGTTCCTCACCTTTCTCTAATCTGGAGAGCACTGTCGCCACCTAATGGGTCCGTAAAATAGCTTATACACCTTCAACATCCCCCATATTTTTACAGGAGATGCATCAGGCTTTAATCCACGTCCCACCGTCAAAAAACGCAATTGACGTCTTTAGACGTCAATGGCACTAATTGGCCCTAATTACCCAATTAAAAAATCAGCCTCCAGTGAGGGGTGCTCTTTACATTTCTTGAAAGATTCAGTCCAATTGCGCGTGAAATGGCATAGCTGTGACAACACAATTCTGCTCACAGACTCTTATTCTTATTATAAGATTATAAGAAGATGGTATGTTTTAAATGTTTTAAATGTGCATTTACTAAACTATGGGTTAGAACCTAAAATGAGCGATACTCAATTGGGTCAAGACAGAAACAAATGTACCATGATGTCATTTCTCCATCCAGTGGCCTGTGAAAGCTTCAGTTTAAGTCAGTGGCCTGTGAAAGCCTCAGTTTAAGTCAGTAGCCTGTGAAAGCCTCAGTTTAAGTCAGTGGCCTGTGAAAGGCTCAGTTTAAGTCAGTAGCCTGTGAAAGCCTCAGTTTAAGTCAGTAGCCTGTGAAAGCCTCAGTTTAAGTCAGTAGCCTGTGAAAGCCTCAGTTTAAGTCAGTGACCTGTGAAAGCCTCAGTTTAAGTCAGTAGCATGTGAAAGCCTCAGTTTAAGTCTGTGGCCTGTGAAAGCCTCAGTTTAAGTCTGTGGCCTGTGAAAGCCTCAGTTTAAGTCAGTGGCCTGTGAAAGCCTCAGTTTAAGTCAGTGGCCTGTGAAAGCATCAGTTTAAGTGCAGGTGGTTCCTCAGGCTTCGCTCAGGGAAAGTGTGCCAAAATTCCCCTTTGATCGCAGGGATTGACCTCTGGATTGACCTCTGGATTGACCTCTGTCACTCCTCTAGCAGGAAGTCTAGGCCACGCCCCCGGCTGCACGCCGCAGGGCACGGGCCACCTTCACCTCCAATTAGCTTCATCCTCCCTGAGGAGGCCATGAATCCTGCCGTGCGCTGGCAGGGGACAAAGCTGGATTGGCCGTGAGGAGGAGGAGGGTGAAGAAAGGAGAGGAAGGGGGCGGCCCGTCCTAAACTACTGCAACTCACTCTAACATGGCATAATGTGTCTGCACTGCAGCCATAATAACTGAGCTCCGCCTACATTTATTCCTCCTTTCATTCACTTCATTTCACTGAATTTTGAATAAACAGTATGATTATGGTATAAATAAAACACCTTTGAACTCGTCTCACAGAACTGCTTTGTCAAGCGCCTTTGGTGCCCTCTGTAACGCTTCGCGGAACCTACAGCATTTTATCTGCACCTGTGGGTTCAGGGAAAGGTCAAGGGCTTGAGTCGGGAAATACAGTAGTAGGGGGGGGGGGGGGTAGACGGTCTTTAGGTTTAGGCATTGGGTGGGTGTGGTTAGGGTTAGGTTAGGGTCTCCAGGAGAGACCAGGGTCTTCAATACCCTTCTTCAGGCCCCAAGCCCCTAACCCAACCCTACCGTATTTCCCAACTCGTCCTGGACAATGAACCCGAGGGCGTGCTTGACCTTTTCCTGACCCCACAGCTGTGGAGTGCTTTTTAACGGCCCATGCTGCATTACACAAAATGCTCTAGGCTCCGCGGGGTGTTATGGAGGTCGCCAAAGCAAGGCTCTGAGACGAATCCAGAGTGAGAACGGGTAATAATAAACCTATAGCAAACTGTGTTTCACTGTTTAGTAGCATATTTCTAAATTGTATCAAATAACACATGATACAAATGATAAGACAATAGATTACAAATGACAAAACAATATGTGTGTAATGTGTGTGTGTGTGTGTGTGTGTGTGTGTGTGTGTGTGTGTGTGTGTCCAGGCCAGGAACTCCTCCAGCTCCTACTCCAGCTCCCTGAGGGATCTCCTCCAGAGGAAGATCAATGCTCTGGAGGAGCAGCTGCATAACTACCGCCAAGGTCACGATGACTATGGTCACCATGATGACCACAACGATGACCACGACGATCACCACAACGATCACCATGACGACCATCGTAGCAACGGCCCCCATGATGACGATCACGACGACCGCCATAGTACTGGTCACCATGATGACCACCATGACGATCACCATGACGACCGCTATGATACTAGTCACCATGATGACCACCATGACGATCACCATGACGACCGCCATGGTCCTGGTCACCATGAGGACCACCATGACGATCACCATGACGACCGCCATGGTACTGGTCACCATGAGGACCACCATGATGACCGCCATGGTACTGGTCACCATGATGACCACCATGACGACCACCACGACAGCACTCACAATAACCACTATAACAGCCGATACAACCATCGCAGAAGTCACAATAACCACTATTACGACCATCACTATGAACCCCACTACAACAGGCGTCACGGCCGGAGGTACGGTCACTATGACAACCATCACAGCAACCGTCACTACGATCACCGCAACGATCACCACAACGATCACCCCGATGACCACCATGATGATCACCATGACGATCACCACAGCAACGATCATCACCCGCCGCGCGCACCTTTCAGCAGCAAACAGACAACTGTGCGCGGCTCCGGCCATAGCAAGCTGGACACAGTGCTCACACACCTGCACCACAGGAACACTGACCCCGGTACACACACACGCACACACGCACGCACGCACTCACGCACGCACACACACACACACACACACACACACACACACACACACACACACACACACACACACACACACAGTTCATCTCCTTTCCCAACAAAAGCATCATTGATAGAGAAGTGGCTGGAGATAGACTAGCCAGCATTTGTTGAGAAAGTAGTTATCTGACTTTGGAATACAGAATTTAGAAATCAATGATATGTGTTGCTGGTTAAATTTAAACTCAGCGAGCACTTTATTATGCACACCTGCTTATACATGCAATTATCCAGTCAACCAATCCTGTGGCAGCATTGCAATACAGTAAATAAGATCATGCACAACAGTCTCCAGTCTAGATGTCACACAGAATGGTGAGAAGCAGAAAAAAAAAACATCCAGTGATCCGAACATCCAGTGAGCGGTGGCTCTGCGGATGGAAATGCCTTGATGAGAGAGGTCAGAGTTCAGAGGTCAGAGGAGAATGAGCAGACTGGTTGGAGCTGACAGGAAAGTGACAGTAACTCATAACGTCGTTACAGATGTGGAGAGCAGAAAAGCATCTCAGAATGCAACCCGTCCAACCTGGAGGCAGATGTCACTTTGGTAGCCGATTGAGTTGAGCTACAATCTGATACCTACCCAGTATTAGTATGATGTTCCTAAGTTGCTCAGTGAGTGTACATTTACATTTAAATTGCATTTAAATTTAATTTAAATGTAACTTAAATTTAACACACACACGCGCGCGCGCACAGACACACACACAGGAAAACTGTGATTAGTCTTTTACTGTAATCTGTCCATCATTGTTTTTAAATGAATAAACTCATATCTCAGCAGGAAACAACAAGAAGCTAAAGAGTCCCGAAGCTTTCCAGATCGACTTCCCCATGAGGACCAACTACATGTACGCCAAGATGAAGCAGCCGGTCGTGAACGAGGTCTTTGCCCTGACCATCTGCCTGTGGCTGAAGGGAGGTTCGGGTCCCGGCCTCGGCACCCCCTTCTCCTACTCTGTCCCAGGACAGGCCAACGAACTGGTGCTCATCGAATGGGGCAACAACCCCATGGAGCTACTGATCAACGACAAGGTAAAAACAATCAAGTGTAATAATGTACGGAGATTGGAGATTAGCGACTAGAAAACTCCCACAGAAAAATATAGAACTGGCTATGCCAGCTGATTAAAGATGAACTATGACCCCCAAACCCCCAAACACAAATCCCTGGTGAGGTGTGACACCTAATGGAGAAAGGTATGGCTACTGAACTGGCGATCTGATTGGCTGGTGCTAGGTGACACCGCCTGTTGGGTTACAATGACAACTAGAAGACCTACATTTCCTAGCGAAAATGTAATTGTGCTTGCTGTCCTCGCCATGCACCGCCGGCCTTGCAGGGTCCCTGCCCATGCAGCGAGGGGGACTAAGTAGTTATGGGCGGGCCTATGTGAGTAGAAGTGGGAGGAGCCAAGGAATCCAGGGGCGAAAGAATTTTCGATTGTAGACGCTACAGTTCAAAAGTTATGGACCAAAACGTAAAGAGGGCTTTTATAGCGCCACCGTCAGGTCAATCAGTGTAACTTTTTAGGCCAGAGTAGAAGACTCTATGATATGGACCACATTTGGAAACAGTCGCTCTTATGGTTTGTGAGCTACAGGTACTACTTGGTAGTTTTCGGGCATATGGTTTCTGAGATACAGCTAATTTAATGCCAGATTTTTCAAACCCCTTTCAAGTAAATGGAGAAAAAATTCACGCTTAATCGCGCCCAAACCGCTTGATGAAACCCTTAGCAAAGTCATAGCATACATGTCCTCAATGAGCCGCTCATTTTGAGGTCTGTCATGTCTATGTGGTGTGAAAGATGTGGGAGTTATTACCCGCCAAACTATTTTCTTTTGACAGAAACTACACCCGCTAGCTGCTAGCTAGTTCCTACATGAGACTGCAAAAGAAAATAGTTCCTACATGAAACTACTCGTAACAAAGTATGTGCATTATCTTGAGTAACGGGGTCATGATTCCTGGAAAGAGACAATGCTGTTGAGTTTTTCAAATGTATTTTTTTGATGCTTCGAGCACTACAAGCCGAGTGCCATCCAGTTCCATTGTATTGGAGAGAAAGGCACCCATTTCTACAGCCGATATATCCAAAACTCAGGCAACTACAATATAGCTTGAGAAATAGCACTACAGGTGAGAGGGAAAATATGTATTTTGGATTTTAGGGTGAGCTGTCCCCTTTTTTCCTTCCTTGGAAGGAAAAAATGACTGAGGAATTAACATTCCATCAATCTGCTGTACCAGCAGTCGGCTCTTGTATGTTCTTAGCTCTTCTTATGTTTTTTAATTTGTTTTTATACTGTTTTATCGGCCGTATCAGCCGCTGGCTCATCCCGATCTTAAGTTATTAGTGTCGTTTTATTTTATTTTATCGGCCGCACGAGACGTATGCTCTTTTATATTGGCTCATCTTATGTCTAAATCAGCGGTCTCAAACTCAAATTACCTGGGGGCCGCTGAGTGTCCAGTCTTGTCACAAGGGGGCCACTTCATGTATTTGAAAGAGAAAAATGCAACCGTTCGAATTCTCAACATTAACAATTTATTCATTTATTTGAGGAACACTCTATTTTTTACATTATATGTGTTTTTTTGAGGGACTTTGTTTTATTTTTTTAGGGACAATGCACATTACTAAATTAGGCAGTGTTAATTTTCAACTGTCCCTTGGAACTCCAGCTAGAATTAGAACTGATCATAAATGTCACTTGACAGCTCAGTAATCCGCTCTGCCACTGTTGGCTGAAAGGCTGATGTTGCTTAAGTGACTTTATTTTCTGGACAGACGATATAACATAACAGAAGTGGAGTATTGGCCAGAATGACATGAACATTTGGAAACTTATTCAGCGGGTATCTTGCATGTTGCGTTCAGGTGCATTGTAAAATATATATATATATATATATATATATATATATATATATATTTGCAATTCCATCGCAGGCCACACAGGGGGCGCCGGCGGGCCGCATACGGCCCGCGGGCCGTGAGTTTGAGACCCCCGGTCTAAATGTTATATCCTGTTTATTTATGTCATTGTACGTATGGTATTGCACTTCTATGTTTTTATGTTACAAGCCTCTATGCCTGCTGTAATCCAATTTGCCCTTTGGGACATTAATAAACTACTTGAACTTGAACTTGAAACAATCTTCATAACTTTAGGGCTGGATATGTCTTGGTGCTCATGGTGAAGAAGAAAGTACTAGAGATCGTTTTGTTTTGTACTAATCTACTTTCCCTGCAGCAGCAAGCAAAGCTGTTTAAAGCTATCATCCAATAGAGACTTGTCACGAAAAAAATCTGACCCATTTCTGTGTGTTGGTAGCTGTTCCTATCGGCCTAGGCCTATAGAGAGGCAAAGTGAACGTCACTTCCTGCTTCAGCATGGTACCAGAGATTCTCCTCCACCATTTATTTTCCCATAGACATTTCGTAAAATGGTTATAAAAATAGTTGTACTTGTTCAAACCAAACGGTTCAGCGATATATAGAAACAGCAGAGAACACAGAACATTTCACTCAGACCAAAACGTAAAAAAAACATTGAAAACATATTTTCTTTAAATCCGCAATTATTTTAAACGTTTTGGTCTGAGTGAAATGTTCCGTGGTCTCTCCTGTTTCTAAATATATCTGAACCGTTTGGTTTGAACAAGTAAAACTATTTTTATAACCATTTTATGAAATGTCTATTGGAAAATACATGGCGGATGCAAATCTCTGGTACCATGCTGAAGCAGGAAGTGACATTCACTTTGGCTCTCTATTGTAAAAGGATCAGGAAGGAAGAGTTTATAACCTTTTACTTCTGTTGTCACTCCTCCAACCTGGTGACGTCAACTGCAGGCCAGGCCTCAACTATCCCATTATTCAATCACAGGCTCATTCTCTTAACTCTTAGCGTTAGCCTGTTAGCATAGTGTTAGCCTGGTAGTAATCTCAACACCAATCATTCCAAAGTGAGATATTTACTATTTGAACACAGTGGCACCAACTCTAACAAAAGACAACTAATAATAATAATATTATTTTAATATTAGGCTATTTGTATTTTTGCTGTTGTTGTTACTGTTGGAGATACTTTTAATTGTTTTGTTAAAGCATCATCCTAGACATTTGCTCTCACACTAGTGTCACACAAAATTCTAGCAACCATGCCTGAGGATACCATGCCTGAGGATATCATACCTGAGGATATCATGCCTGAGGATATCATGCCTGAGGATATCATGCCTGATGATACCATGCCTGAGGATATCATGCCTGAGGATATCATGCCTGAGGATATCATGCCTGAGGATATCATGCTTGATGATACCATGCCTGATGATACCATGCCTGATGATACCATGCCTGAGGATATCATGCCTGAGGATATCATGCCTGAGGATATCATGCCTGAGGATATCATGCCTGAGGATATCATGTCTGCCTGAGGATATCATGCCTGATGATACCATGCCTGAGGATATCATGCCTGAGGATATCATGCCTGAGGATACCATGCCTGATGATACCATGCCTGATGATACCATGCCTGATGATACCATGCCTGAGGATATCATGCCTGAGGATATCATGCCTGAGGATATCATGCCTGAGGATAACATGCCTGCCTGAGGATATCATGCGTGAGGATATCATGCCTGAGGATATCATGCCTGAGGATATCATGCCTGCCTGAGGATATCATGCCTGAGGATATCATGCCTGCCTGAGGATATCATGCCTGAGGATATCATGCCTGCCTGAGGATATCATGCCTGAGGATATCATGCCTGAGGATATCATGCCTGCCTGAGGATATCATGCCCTAGGATATCATGGAGGTTGAGTGGAGAATTAGCTGTGCATGGATAACGGCGTTAAAGTGAGACCCCGCTTTAAAACATATTGTGGTGAAGGTGTGAATCTACTCAGTAATGTTTTCAGTAAAAGTGTGACTGTTGATATGGTCAAGTCGGATATTTAGAAACAGTTACTGTTCACAGCCATTGGTGACCAAGAGCAGGGGGGCTCCTATATGGCCACCTTAGGGTTGCATAAATACAATGGTGCATAAACTATCCAAGGTGAGTTAGTTTACCCACCTTGTTTCTCCCTCATTGATAGATAGAGTGGATCTGAAAATAGGTGAGACACTATCAGCCTCATTTCAAAAAGGTGGGTAAATGTGTTTACTTGCATTTATCCTTCACTATGCCCCTGGCTGTATCACTGGGAAGCCCTCTGTAGCTGGGTTTCTGATGTTAACATCAGCTGTTTTTAACGTTTTCACTTTGTTTCATTTAGGTTCAGCTAGATATATAGATGAACCAATCGCTTCATTTGCTCAAACTGATTTATTTGTGCTAATCCTTCATGTGTGTCTGTCTCTGTCTACCTGCCTGTCTCTGTCTACCTGTCTGTCCCTCTATCTGTCTCTGTCTACCTGTCTGTCCCTCTATCTGTCTCTGTCTACCTGTCTGTCTCTGTTTACCTGTCTGTCCCTCTATCTGTCTGTGTCTACCTGTCTGTCTCTGTCTACCTGTCTGTCCCTCTATATGTCTCTGTCTACCTGTCTGTCCCTCTATCTCTACCTGTCTGTCCCTCTATATGTCTCTGTCTACCTGTCTGTCCCTCTATCTGTCTGTGTCTACCTGTCTGTCTCTGTCTACCTGTCTGTCCCTCTATCTGTCTGTGTCTACCTGTCTGTCTCTGTCTACCTGTCTGTCCCTCTATCTGTCTGTGTCTACCTGTCTGTCTCTGTATACCTGTCTGTCCCTCTATCTGTCTGTGTCTACCTGTCTGTCTCTGTCTACCTGCCTGTCCCTCTATCTGTCTCCCGTCTACCTGCCTGTCCCTCTATCGGTCCCTCTATCTGTGTGTCTAGGCGGTGACGTTGCCCATGACCCTGACAGATGGGAAGTGGCACCATGTCTGTGTGACATGGGTGACGCGCGACGGCCTCTGGGAGGCCTACCAGGACGGCGTGAAGAAGGGCTCCGGACAAAACCTGTCTGCCTGGCACCCCATCAAGCCAGGCGGTGTCTTCATCATGGGGCAGGAGCAGGTAGGAGCTTTGTTTTTTCTCCCGTACATAATTATCCTATGAAGATTAAACAAACATACAATTTACAGCCTGTCCAACTTTTAGAGTTGATCCATATTACAATTTAAATGTTGACCCTAACCCCCTCCACCCCTCGCCCACTCCTCAGGACACGCTGGGAGGCCGTTTCGATGCCACTCAGTCCTTCATGGGGGAGATGGCGGATTTCCAGTTCTGGTCCAGAGTGCTGACGCCCAACGAGATCTACAGCCAGACGAGCTGCAGTGGCCACCTCACCGGAGACATCATGTCCTGGTCGGAGGACACGGTGGAGCTCCACGGCGGGCTCACCAAGTACCCCTTCGACCCCTGCCACTAAGGGAGGTGCAACCGGACCCCAACGCTACTATATGGTCGAGCGTTCAGTAGTGTTTTCCTCTCTATTGGTCACAAATGGCTGGAAAGCATGAAGTGATGGGGGGATACTGTAGGCTCCTTTATTTCATCCCTATAGTGCTGGTTGTTTGTCATTGTTTATGGTTTTGAGAGACGCAGCTCAGCAAGAAGGTGCACGCTCGGCAAGCGACAACAGACAGGAAGCACATTTCAACATTTCCCCCCACTTCCTTCCTGTTCTGTCTACCTTCTCCTCCCTCACTTCCTCGCTCTACCTTGGAGGGCTCTTAAGAGAGCTTTGGATTTGCCGGCTGTGGTCATGTGACCTCCACTGCTCTGAGGGATCAAACACACATAATAGGATTCAGTTCCCTCAAAATGGGCCCAACGGGTGATCTCTGGCTTTAGCGAGGCGCTACTAGCTTGTTCCGTTTGGTATTTGAGCAACACAAACGTTATGGGAGTGGTTACAGTAAAAGGCACAAGGTAGCCTGCCTGATGCAAACCAAGTCGTTATGGACTAGTGGACTAGTGTGTGGACTAGCAAAACTCACCCGAGACGTGAATGGCAAGAGTTCAAGCACATTGTTTGATGGACATTTAAATGTCTCCTTATTTGTGCATGGAGGTTGAAGATTGTTGTTCAACACAGAGACAGGAAATGTGTGTTAAGATGTTCAACGTCTTCAAGACAGACAATCTGGCTCTTATGTCTCAAGACGTGCACTTTCATGTCTTAAGACAAGACGGCTTGTCTTCAGTTTAAGTCTTGAGATGTCTTGAGACATCTTGACCATACAGAATGTCTCAAGACTTTATGTTTTTGGCAACTAAGACATCATAAGACGTCTGAAGATGATGGTGATGACTGGGTATATTGAAGGACTTTTTCACAAGGCTTGTAGGCTTTGGCACAGTCAGTCTGTACCTTTTCAAATATACCTTGCACATTGAGATTTCAGAAGTCTGTTTTGTATACCAACAGATTCTACACCAGGCGCATTTTCTAGGAAGCAAAAGAAGAGTTTGCTTGTGTTGTTGAGAAACTTTACTTTCATAACAAAATACATGCATTTTGTCATAGCCATACTCATTATGCAAGATTGATTTAATTTTGTCTTTCAATCTGTTTGTCAATCTGCTTTCTCCTTTCAAAATGCAAACAGACATTACGTAAGATCAACACACTGTCAGACATCACAATGTCACGACCACAAGCCAGCTGACCGCGAAAATACAGGTCAATTGCAGGTTAACCTGTATTAACCTCAACGTGTTGCCACGGTAATGCTGATGTCTCCTCGGCAACCGGTGGCTTACAGCGAGATTTACCTGTCGAGGTCTGATCCCATCCTGCCTATTCTGTGCCGACCGGCTACACCAAATGGCAGTGACACACACACACCCACGCGCGCACACACACACACACACACACACACACACACACACACACACACACGTATCCGCACCTCCTTGGAGATAAGGAGGTGAAAAGTGTAACCGGTGGTCTTTGTTGATGTCATGCTAACTGTAGCTTTGTAAAGTTTGTAAGCTTTTATAACAAAAGAGTTTCAATTTCTTTTTGTACGTGAAATTATGACTATATCAGATAACCTAATTTTAATGGAAAGGCACAGGTATATTAAAGTACGTTTTGTATTGTAAATAATTAACGAGTTGAAAATACAGAATACAGAGTTCTTCCTCCTCCCACTCTTTACCCCTTGTTTGTTTGTAAAGCACCGGGAGTAAATTGTTGTAATATGTGTTTCTTGTTGTAATATAGGTTTATATAAAAACAAAAAATAACAAGCGGGAAAAAAAGTATTATTATTATTATTATTATTTTTAACTCCGTTTTTGTTTTTGCGCCAAACCAAATGTTTTATAGTCACTCCCGATTCAGTAGGTCACGGGTTGGCTTGGTTCCAGCCTTAAAACTCGTTATATACGGATTTTTCGAAATGTCTGGAGAAAATGAATGGGAAACTCACATCCGGGGCAAAAAAAAATGTCACGTCACTGTTGAGCTCTATGGCACTGAATATGTAAGCTGAACATTAGCAAATTGGTGGCAAATACGTAAGACATGTAAAAATCATAAACACAACTTCACAACATACATTATTAACATAAAGGACTTATTCTCGCCTTTGGTGCAGATTTGAAACTTTACAGAAGTTCAATAGGTCATTTTCTTTGTTTTTTTGTTTTTTTATTCTTGTGTCTTGGGCTGTAAATCAACACATTCTCACTAGGGTTAGGGTTAGGGTTAACCCTAACCCTAACTCTGTCACACACCTTGTGTGTGGGATGTTAACGAGCACGGTACCTTAATGTACACCCACGGGCGGACCGTTAAACAGGCACTGTGCACCTGTTGAGGTCAGGCAAAGGTCAAGTTACACCGCGGGGCAACACAGGCTGGGTTTAGGCATTAGGGTTGGTTGGGGTTAGGTCTTACTCCTGTTTAACATTGGACCCATGGCCGTACTTATTTGCGCACAATGGTACCATGCTTGTTAACATCCGGCGCACAAGGTGCGTGACAGAGCGGCGATATAGGCCGCCGTCAGAGCGAGACCGGGCTGAAATATGTAAGTTATGTGTGTGTTACAGTGTGTTTGGTCAAAAGTCCCTCCCCTGTGTGTAAGCCAAATCTATCGACTCAATGGTAAAACTTGAAAGAGGAAGAATGCTCTACTGAGCTGTACTGTTACGTGTAAATAAGTCAAGATTTTCAATAAAAGTATTGCATATTTTATTACTTCAAACTGGACTCCATACTCACTCTTTGCACACTGTATGATGTAACAGCAGCACACAGTATTGGGTGATGAATGGCTTGATGTAATTGTAATACAGTGATACTCTAGAGGGCGCTCTTTACTGTGGGTCAGCATCACTCAAGTGCATACTGTGTGTATAAACGCTCTTCCTCAATGGTTACCAACTGACTGAATTGTCCTTTTCAAAGTAACATACATGTTTTATTCTGGAGAAATACATACAAAACATGTTTTATTCTGGATAAATACATACAAAACAGCAAGAAACATCAACAATATAGTTTCCTGGTTGTGCAACTAATATAACTATTACATTTATCAGCATGGCTGGAATGTCTTGACAGAGTATTATCATTATCAATAGTAGTTTTAAACTGCAACACATGACATTTTATTTAAGCAATATTACATGAGAGAGGTTTGTTCGTTCTTTCTTTCTTTCTTTCTTTCTTTCTGTCTTTTCTTTCTCGCTTTCTCTTCCCTCTTTCTTTTCTGTATTCTTTCTCTTTTTCTTTTACAAATCAAAAGACTTGTGTGTACTGTATGTGATGAAGAAAATTCCCATCCTAGCAAAATAAATGTGTTTCTTGGTCCTAAGCCAGGTGCATGACAGGCTGCCGAGCAGAAACCCATCATCTGTGTCTCCTGCTGGTGATGAAATGATTCACTTCTCAAAAACGCTGAACTTAAATGTTTATTCTGCAGAGTTTTGTTCCCGAAGGCATCAT
>NC_139643.1:13701835-13759335 GCF_964638095.1 Poromitra crassiceps
CATATCTGTGTTCTGCTAGACGGTCCTGAAGCCGTCGCTTAGTGCGTCCTACATAGAACGCCACACATCGAAGGCAAGACAGAATATAAATTACATGGGTGGTTTTGCAATTCACAAAATGTCTTAAAGAGTAGGTCTGTAATGTGTGTGGATGAGTAAAGCCTTTGGATTTTACTACTAGGTCGCATTGGTTGCAATGGCCACATTTAAAGGTGCCATTTGGGACTCTAGGTAGCCAAGTGGCTGTCTCCTTGGCAGGTTGGTGACTGCGCATTAGTTTATCCCCTAAAGTTGGTGCTCTTCTGAAAGAGAATATAGGGGGATCTGGGAAGACACTTTGTAACGTCTCATCACTCCTGATGAGATCCCAGTTACGTTTGATGATATTCCTCACTACGTACGACTGTGTGCTAAATCTGGTGGAGAAATAGACTTGGTCTGGTTTGTTGGTTTTCGGTTTGCGTGTAAGAAGAGACTGCCGCTCTAGTGTGCTGGCTTTGAAGAGGGCTGCGTCTAGTGTCTCTGGGGTGTAATTGCGTTCTCTGAAACGGCTGTACATCTCCTTACTTTGAATCTGGAAATCCAAGTCTGTATCACATAGTCTACGTAATCTTTGGAACTGTCCAAAGGGGATATTATTGATCAATGTATTTGGGTGGAAGCTATTGGAGTGGAGTATGGTATTCTTATGTGTCTCCTTTCTGTAGATAGAAGTGTGTAGATTGCCTGTAGCATCTTTGCTGATACATAGGTCTAGAAAGTTAATCTTATTTTGATCATATTCTAAAGAGAGTTGGATGTTACTATTGGTACAGTTTAAATAGCTATGGAAAGATAACAGCTCATCTTCTGTCCCCCCCCACCACAGTATGACATCATCGATGTATCTTCCCCACCAGATTAGGTGATCTCTAAAGACATTACGTGGATGATATACATAGTCTTCCTCCCATTTACCCATATAGAGTCCTGCGTAGGAAGGGCTGAAGCATGCTCCCATAGCACAGCCTTTGATCTGTTTAAACACATTATCCTGAAATAGAAACACATTGTTATTGAGTGTCCATTCAGTAAGATTGATCAGGAAGTCTGTAGGTGGTTCATGTGTGTCCGGACGTTGGTCTAGATAGTGTCTCAGGGCGGTCAGCCCCTGTCCGTGATCAATTGATGTGTAAAGTGCGGCCACATCCATAACCGCTAGAATTGCATTAGGGCCGATGTTCTTCTGTTCCTGGATTTTGTTAAGAACATCCGTGGTGTCTTGGATGTATGCCGGGAGGGATGGGAGTAAAGGCTTGATAAAAAAGTCCACATATTTAGAGATAGGCTCTGTGAGTGAATCATTACCTGCAATCACAGGTCTCCCTGGTGGTTCAGTGAGGTTCTTGTGTACTTTGGGGAGCATGTAGAATGATGGCATACGGGGGTTCGGATTGAACAAAAATTTGAATTCTTTCTCCGTGATATGAGACTCATTCTTAGCCGTGGTGAGTAGCTCTTCAAGCTCACTAGTTAAAGTCTCTATAGGGTTGCGGGCTAGGGGGAGGTAAAAGTTAGTATCTTGCAGTTGTCGATATGCCTCTTTTGTGTATTGATCCACTCCCCAAACCACTACTGCTCCTCCTTTATCTGCCCTTTTAATCACTATATCTTTGTTGTCAGAAAGTTATTTGAGAGCTTCACGTTCCTCTCTTGATAGATTGTGTCTGTTGGGGGTGCTGCGCTTAGAGAGTAAATTCTCAATTTCAAAATTGACTTTCCGTTCAAACGTATTCAGTGTAGCATTCTGCACTGTAGGGCAAAAAAATGACTTAGGTTTAAAGGGGGCAGGTCTGTAGCTCTCATCACCCATAGGCAGTGTCTGCACTGGGGTGAAAGCTGGGGATTTATATTAATTTATATTCTGTCTTGCCTTCGATGTGTGGCGTTCTATGTAGGACGCACTAAGCGACGGCTTCAGGACCGTCTAGCAGAACACAGATATGCTGCTAAGATTAACAACATGGACTATGCTTTGGTTAAACATTTCAAAGATAGCCATGCTGACTACTCTGTTTCCTTCACAGCCATCGCTATAGATCACGTCCCATCCACATCTAGAAGAGGAAATCGAGAGAAAGCTCTTAATCAGCTAGAAAGCCGCTGGATCCATAGACTACAGGCTTTACGTTCCCCAGGGCTGAACGATGCTATAGATATGGTTTCTTTCCTATAGACATCCTCCCCTTAGGAATTTGGTAGCCCTCTCCTCTGCTTTATTTTCCCCTACCCCCCCCCCCCCCCTTTTGTTTACAAGGGTTATGCATCATGATTATTATATATGTATTTTCTTATTCTATTGGTCTCACAACGTATTATGATTATAGATGTTTGTTGTTTTGTGGTGTATGTACTTTTCTAGCCTAGGAGTCTCTTTGTATATAGAACAAAGGTCAGTAAGTGTATTTATGTGACATGTTGACCTCTTGTGGTTAATATGATGTACTTTTTTCCAGCTAACAGCTGTTAAGTATTGCCATTAAGGCCACACCCATGGGTGTGGCTTGCTGAACTTATTAAGGCTTCCTTTACTGACTTGTTTCCTGTTTGCAACTAGCCCTGAAGAAGGCCCTATGGCCGAAACATGTTGGCTGTTTTATTCTGTTCTATGAAGAACTAGCCTTATATTAAAGCTTTTTAATGAAGAAGAGTGCCTTGGAACCTTTTTGATGAACTCTATGCCTTCCCCAACATCCAAAGAGCACCTTCTGTAAGCATTTTTTCACTTTAAGGAACGCCGAAGCCCTCCTTTCCTTCCATACATGTATGTTAGTGTTAAAACTCCTGTCAAATAGGCTATGTATGTTAGGGTTAATACGGCATGTATGTTAAGATTAATAATAAGATTAATTAAGGTTAATACTCCTGTCAAAGACATGTATGTTAGGGTTCATACTCCTCTCAGTGCCCCTGAGCGGCACTGGCAAAATAGTCCCCGGGCGCTGTGGCTGTCTGCTCCTATAGTTCTAGGAAGGTTCCTAGTAGAGGATGGGTCAAAATGCAGAGGACGAATTTCCCCACGGGGACAATAAAGGATAACTCAACTTCTCCTCTCCTGCATGGCCTGACACCTCTGCAGCTGACCAGGTGGAGGCCTCCAGTCACAGCCAACAGATTCCCAGCTAAACATCCTCTCTCCATCTGTCCCCTTCCCTCCTTCTCATCTGATGGGACTGCTGCAAGGCCGTGTGCAAAGCCCCCCATGTGACCTCAAGTGCTGCCTCTACAAGCTCCTCCCCCTCATCACCACTGATGAAAAGCAAGAGTGTCAAATGTCACTGAACTGAGAGACATTATTGTCTGTGTCAATATTGGATTTATTTAAATCCTAAAGTCATACATACGAAGTGAGCACATTGTGAACAGAAAAAGAAGAAGTCACACTCCTCTTATAACTTATATAATTATGGGTAAATACAAAGCTAAAATATAAGCTAATAAAAACTATCATAAATACCTCTGATAAACATTCTATTAATCAAATTAAAGTTGATAACTCAATAATACATGATTCATTATCTATAGCCCAATCTTTTAATCAACATTTCTCCTCTGTCTGTTCGACCCTATTACCTGACTCCCACCTCAATACTGGTCCTCCTGACCGTAATTTACCTTGCAATAGTTATTTTTCTTTTCGAAAAATTTTACCAACTGAAGTGCAGAACGTCATTAACGAACTGAACGTGAACAGTGGTGCTGGTCTTGATGGTCTGGAAAACCGTTTCATCAAATTAGTTTAGCATATTCTCATTTACCCTCTTGCTGATCTATTTAATCTTTCTTTGTCTTCATGTGATCTACCTGCTATCTGGAAATGTGCACGCATCACCCCACTTCATAAAGGTGGTGATGTATTTGATCGTAATAATTATAGACCTATATCTATCATCTGTTCTGTTGCCAAAGTTTTTGAAAAATTTATTTATAATCAGCTTTCTATCTTACTACCAATGATATCCTATCACCATTGCAATCTGGTTTCAGACCTAAACATTCTACAGCCACTGCCTTACTTAACGATGATGTGTTTTCTGCAGCTGATAAGGGTGAGCTCACAGGAGCAATATTTATTGATTTGTCTAAAGCTTTTGATTTTGTTGATCGTTATCTACTTCTTGATAAACTTCATGCTATTGGTCTCTCTAATCATGCAGTTGCATTGTTCAGTGCCTATCTTCATAATAGAAAACACTGTGTTGTGCTGCATGGGTGCACATCTGATTTATTGATTCAAGAAAGAGGTGTGCCCCAAGGATCAACATTAGGACCACTTCTCTTCTCGATTTTTGTTAATAACTTACCTCTTATTTTCAATAACTGTTGTGCTCAGCTTTATGCAGATGATACCGTCATTTTCACTTCCAAACCTAATCTATCACAAATCCAATCTTCGCTTCAGTCCGATTTCAATATCTTGCAGAAATGGCTTTCACACAATAAACTATTACTCAATAAAAGTAAGTCCTATCTTATGATCTTTGGCCTAAACATAAATTTTATTCCATTTCTGACACCTGTGTTATTACCTGTAATGACGGTACTCCTCTGCATAGAGTTGATAATATAAAATATCTTGGTGTATGGCTTGATCCCACACTTACATTCAAGTCACACATTGCCCATCTCTTACATAAAGTCAACTTTGACCTTAATGTCCTTTATAGATCACGAAATTGCTTTACTGGTTCAATCCGCAAGAAACTTGTCATTCAATTAATATTTCCAATGCTTGACTACTGTGATGTTATTTACCAAAATGCATCTAATTCTGACCTGGCTCCACTTAACATTGCTTACAATAGAATCTGTAGGTTTGTTCTTGGTTGTCCTTTTCGCACCCACCATTGCACTACAGTATGTATGATGCACTTAGTTTTCCACCTCTTATCACAAGAAGACATTTTCATTGGCTGCAACTTATTTTCAAATGTATTCATCTCAATTATCCATCTTATTTAAAACATCTTCTTGTACCTTTTACTTCACATTACTTAGTTCGGCATTCTACTCAATGTTATTTTTCTGTCCCTCATGTTCGCAAAACCATTGGTAAAAAATTGTTTATGTTTAAAGCCCCAGCTGACTGGAATAACCTACCTGTTGAAATTAGATCACTCTCATCATTCCCTGTTTAAATTGACATTGAAATCTTACCTTGAATCTGACTGTACTTGCTTTCGTTGAACTGTCGCTATTTTTCTTAATTTACTGTTTGTACTGTGTACCTTGTGCTCGATCCATTGTGTTTTCGGCCATTCTGGTCATCTTGAGATTGCTTTGCCTTTCTTTTTGTTTTTCTCAGGAATTTTATGTGTTTGTGTATTGTTCTTGTCTGTGTTAGTTTAGTTTTGCCTGATGTTTGTCGTTTTGTTACTGTATATAATGTGACTTAATTTGTTGGGACCCTCTCGAAAATGAGATGATACATCTCAAGGGGTTAATCCTAATAAACATTTGAAATGAAATGAAATATTTAGATTTGTGTGAATCGGTCAACTTTTGCAAGTTTTGTTGGGTAAGTAATAAAAGTCATCATCTTGAGTGTGTGTCTAAAAACAGCTTGAAGGAAGTGCACTTTTGTGGTTAGGGTGGGCCCCTCTCAGCTCTGACGCAGAGATGCAGACTTGGACTTGAGACTTGGACTTGAGACGCACTTAAGTCACACACACAGTGACTTGAGACTGGACTTGAGACTCATGCTCAGAGACTTGACTTGGACTTGAAGGTTTGGGACTTGTGAACAATCTTTATTTTTCTTTATTTAATTTTGAATTGTTTGTGTGCATTAAAATTAAGGAAATGTCATCTCTAATCATTGATGCTACTGTATTCTAATAGATAAGGAGTGAGGATAATACAGTACATTATTTGAATTTCTATAGTTTTAGCTCTGCAGTGTTCTAAGCAGCAGACCGGATGACATTCAGCAGATGATGGAACACTCATCCATAAGAGACTTGAGACTTGAGACTTGAGACTTGAGACTTGAGACTTGAGACTTGAGACTTGGACTTGGACTTGTGACTAAAGACTTGAGACTTGACTTGGACTTGCAAAAAATGACCTGTGAGCATCTCTGCGTCACGTGACCTAGTTTGGGTCCATAAGATAAGATGGTGGGCAGAGTGTTTCATTTACTATCTATGATACAATCTGTGCTTCTCCTCTGCTTTAGGCAGTGAGCTCTGACCTAAATAACACATCAAGAGTAGAGACAAGAAGAACAGAGGATAAAATATTAAAGAGAAACAGATGGTTTCACTCACAATGTGCATCTAAAGTGTGAATATCTTGTGTTCTGTTATCTTTCTTTTTCACTTGATTTGAACTGCACTACTTTACTTTGTAAGTCTTTCATCTTTTCTATCTCTGTAGCCTTTTGTTCTTTTGTGTCCATTTTCTTTCCTACTTCATCTTGATGCTTTTGTTTGTATTTATTTGTATCTAAATTAGCCTACTTTCAGTTGCCTTGTTGCTGAAATGTGCTATACAGAACTTGCCTTCACGTAAGTCCTTGCCGTGTGTGTGTGTGTGTGTGTGGGTGTGTGTGTGTGTGTGTGTGTGTGTGTGTGTGTGTGTGTGTGTGTGTGCGTGCGTGCGTGCGTGCGTGTGTGTGTGTGTGTGTGTGTGTGTGTGAAACTATCAACAGGCTTCAAGGGGGCTTGGGGTGAGCACAGTGTATATGGGCTATGACAGAATTAGTTTCTAGAGGTTCTTAAGGTTCTAACCTAACTAGAGGAGAAGAACCAAGCTGGAATCAGGCTGACTCACTGAGAGGCATTGGGTGGATCAGATAAGAACGGGGATTTTAATCTGTCTCATCAACTCAACCAATGACCACACTGTCTTTTCTGAATTCCTATTGGCTAGGACTGGGCTGTTGACTGTGAGGCTGACTGCTGACTGCATCAGTCGGGAGAAACTTTGTCATTCGTTTCAAGTCACTTCTAAGATGAAGGTGTTCATATTATTGCTCCTTCTCTGTCACGATGCATCTCCAGGTAAGATCACATTTCATATGTCTGCTTTCAACATGGAGTTGTTATCACTGAAATGTGTTAGTAGACTGATATCACTTTAAACATGTAGCTGTTATCACTGAAATGTGTTAGTAGACTGATATCACTTTAAGCTGCTTTAAAGGAGGACTTACCTCCAAAACACTTTTTTTCAGCTTTTAACCAATATATATGACTTTGGGGGTGATGTGTGAAGAATTCTGGTCAGAATTTCCACATTTGACACCAAACTGTTGCCATTTTACCATTTATATCATTTTTCAGCAGCATACCTGGCATAAGCGCCCTCTTAGGGTCAAAGACTGCTTCTTTTTTTTTTCTCTCAAATGAATGGGAGATTTGGTACAACCTGACGTCAGGTTGTCCCCAAAGACTATGGGATTTCAAGATAATTACTCCCCTACCCCCTCTGTACCCTTTCGGCTCCTCAGAACTCCAAGCCTATTCTTATTGAAGTTTGCTCTTAAAATACTGAACCAAACGTTGTCAAAGTTGGCACATGTCTTAATTAGTGGCCGGGCCAGCGAAGCGCCAGGCCACTTCTTGTATTTGCCTTTATTATTATTATTATTATTATTATTATTATTATTCTTTATCCTCCTGATTAAACCCTACTCCTCCCACATTTTTTCTTCAAACGACACCAAACTTCAGTATCTGCATCGTTAGACTGTTCTACACAAAAGTATCAAACCAGATTTTCGATCGGTCAAAAATTGAGCCCACAGTGCATCAAAACGTTGAATTCTGGCCCCGTGTATAGCCTAATTACCTTAATTACCTTTGGCAATTAGGTTGTATTTGTGATGTCATCAGTCAGTCAAGCAATTGTGATGCCATCACTAATGTCACTCGAGCAATTGTGATGTCATAATATTTTTTTTCCCCATTGACTTGCATGGGGTTTCGAAAAATCTTGTTACATTTGGCAATTAGGTTGTATTTGTGATGTCATCAGTCAGTCAAGCAATTGTGATGCCATCACTGATGTCACTCGAGCAATTGTGATGTCATAATATTTTTTTTCCCCATTGACTTGCATGGGGTTTCGAAAAATCTTGCAGTAAATTAGCTGTAATTCAGAAACCATAACAGCTACAGCTACGAAACTTGGTAGGGAGGTGCACAGAGGGGCCTTTTATTCTACACGAAAGAATTACACAAATTGAGCAGATGGTGGAGCTATAACAGCCCTCTTTACATTCTGGTCCATAACTTCTGAACCGTATGGTCTATCATCAAAGCCTTGAGACTTGCCCGGCCACGACCCATTGCTGCGCAGCAGCTATAATTATAGTTAGTTTCCCGCTGAATGTGTCATTACTTTATTGATATCTTACCTGGATAAGCTCGAATGATGATGTTTATATTATCAGTCCGAGTTGCAAGCACTGTCTCCAGCCCAGGCAGGCGAGAGTCGTACTGTTACATGGACGAGCCCCAAGCTCCGCGGGCGCGCGCAGCAGGCCAGCAGCAGCTGGGCTCTCTGTGCTCTGAGAGCAGCAGAGAGAGCAGTCTGATATTTCCGCAAACAAATATGGTCGCAGTTTAGCGCACATGTAAAATATAACGCTATACTACGACGTGACAACGTGACAAAGCTTCTCTAAACACATCGGCTACTATCATATTTCCCTGCATCCCTCCTACTGAGATTATATCGGTAATGATTTTGGACAGACTGAATGCGCGGAGGAGAAGGAGAGATCTGCAGCTCTGCCCTGAGTAGCCCTGAGAGACACTCGCCTCGCTCCGACTACTGTGCCCGTCTGTGAAAAGCGTCCTGTCCAGTCGCACCTTCGCAAACAGATGCGGGATTCCCTCAATCCTGTACCCAATCTCAGACTGTATTCTCTAAATCGCACACCAGCTATTTCTGTCTGTTTGTTTGTTGCTCCGTGAGGTTACAAGCGCCCCATGCATGCAGCAGGCTGTTTCGGCAGCCGGGGTCTGGCAGGAGGGAGGAGGCGCAGGCAGCCTGCACTGCGCTGAGAGGAAAAAACTTTTGCACAACTTTTAACAAGAATCACGAAAAGCCCCCAAACTAAAATGAAAAAGGGACTATATGGCAACTTGGACGAGGGAATGACGTAGAGAAATCTCGCATTGTGTTACCCCAGAACGGGGGGTTTGTCGTATTGTGCGGTGTGCTGCTGTAACGAGCCCATGCCACTTTGCTCTCGTAACGTAGTTTAACACACTGCCATAGAGTTACATGCAGAAAAATAATTAAATTTCTAGTTCGCCACTGAATTACCAAATTGATATAACTTTCAACCATTTTGAGCAAAGCTCTTTCCATACAGGCCACCAGCGTTGGCTAATTGTTGATATTTATACAGATATGGCCCCTCTCAAATAAATTATTTTTGAGGCAATAGGCAAACTGTAATGGCGTCGATTTCCGAAAAAAAATCTGGACTTCAACACAGCCAAAGAGTCCAGTATAGACAAGAGCATATGTCATTTCTTGGTTTTTTCCATAGGTATTTTCAAATCACTGTTCTAATACATATCTAGGGGGTAAGTCCTCCTTTAAGTTGATGAACCTGAATACATTTTAATCTTTCTAGTATTGCTAAGTCAAATGGAGAATGGATATAATGTTCTAGCCTGTTGGGGTTAGTGTCTTCATACTCTTGACTCACTAACACTACACTATTATATTATAGTTCAAAGTTATTGAAGGCTGAAGGTTTGTACAGCTGCAGAGAGAGAGGGAGGGAGAGAGAGCTAGAGAGAGCAGTGGGTGAGTGAGTGTGAGAGAGAGCAGAGAGGGAGGGAGGGAGGGAGGGAGGGAGAGAGATATACAGAGAGACAGAGAGAGAGGTTGGTGAGTGTGAGAGAGAGAGAGGGAGAGGGAGGGAGGGAGGGAGGGCTACAGAGAGAGCAGTAAGTCACGGGCCCTGCACACCAACATGGGCGGTGAGCGATTTACTCGCTATTGCCCAGTCAGCCCTGCCCCGCTGCTACAGCGTGGTTGGCTGCCTTGCTGTATTTCTGTCTTCAATTGGTCGATTTCGAAATGCCCCTCCTTCCCTCGCTGCAGTCTGTCGCTCGTCACCTTGCAAAGCATGCTGGGATACCTGGCGTCAACAAGCGACAAGACAAGAGGAGGGGCCAAAACTGAAATAGACCAATTTGAAGACGGAAATACAGCAAGGCAGCCAACCAAGCTACAGCAGCGGGGCAGCGCTTGACAGGGTGAGTGCGAGTACATGCGAGTTGATCGCGTTCGGAGGGGGTCTGAGTGAGTGTGAGAGAGCAGAGGGAGAGAGGGAGGGAGGGAGAGAGAGAGCTACAGAGAGAGCAGTAGGTGAGTGAGTGTGAGAGAGCAGAGAGAGGGAGGGAGGGAGAGAGGGAGAGAGAGCTACAGAGAGCAGTAGGTGAGTGAGTGTGAGAGCAGAGAGAGGGAGGGAGGGAGGGAGGGAGGGAGAGAGCTACAGAGAGAGCAGAGAGAGCTAGAGAGATACAGAGGGTGTTTTCACACTCAGGACCCGGGACCGTTTCCGAGCACACTTGTCTCCAAAGTGAGTAAGTGACCCTGGTGTGGTTTCATTTGACGAGGGTGAATGTTGCGTTACGTGTCTGGGGTTGAAACACCGTGACAGGGTGACAGGGTGACAGGGTGACAGGGTCCACTTGAAAAGGTGGTCTGGGGAATGCTTTGGTGTGCCCGGAGACAGAACACTTGTGAATGTGAACCGTACTCTGCAAGTGTTCCATTCCATTCCCGAACACGGAAGAAATGTTGTAATGTGAAAGCTGACCAGCAGGGGAGAGGGGAGGGGGACAATCGTACTCTGGTAGCCTAGAATTAAACTGAATGAAAACAATTGTTGCCAGTGAGAAAGCTCCCAGAGAGAGCGGTGGGTGAGTGTGATTGAGAGCAGAGAGAGAGGGGAGGGAGGGAGGCAGCGAGAGGGAGATACAGAGAGACAGAGAGAGAGGTGGGAGTGAGAGAGAGAGCAGAGAGAGAGGGAGGGAGGGAGGGAGGGAATGAGAGAGAGATACAGAGAGACAGAGAGAGAGGTGGGTGAGTGAGAGAGCAGAGAGAGAGGGAGGGAGGGAGGCAGTGAGAGAGAGATACAGAGAGACAGAGAGAGAGGTGGGTGAGTGTGAGAGAGAGCAGAGAGAGAGGGAGGGAGGGAGGGAGGGAGGGAGGGAATGAGAGAGAGATACAGAGAGACAGAGAGAGAGGTGGGTGAGTGTGAGAGAGAGCAGAGAGAGAGAGAGGGGAGGGAGGGAGGGAGGGAGGGAGAGAGATATACAGAGAGACAGAGAGAGTGGTGGGTGAGTGTGAGAGAGAGGAAGGGAGAGAGAGAGAGAGAGACACACACGACACCTCTCCAGAAAAAAAGCACATCACATTTCCACACACACACACACACACACACACACACACACACACACACACACACACACACACACACACACACACACACACACTGCCCCTTCCATCTCTCTATTTCAAGCGCAATCAATGTGTGTGTGTGTGTGTGTGTGTGTGTGTGTGTGTGTATGTCTTTGTGTGTGTGTGTGTGTGTGTGTGTGTGTGTGTGTGTATGTGTGTGTGTGTGTGTGTGTGTGTGTGTGTGTGTGTGTGTGTGTGAAAATGTATTTAAAATGTAAATCAAAAGCTGAGTTTCTTCCCTGTTTGTCCCACAGTGACTCACTCCCTGAAGTATCTCAGCACTGCATCCTCTGGAGTCACAAACAGCACAGAGTATGTGCAGGTTTGGTTTGTTGATGGAGTTCAGGTGTTTCACTGTGACAGCAACACCAAGACAGCAGAACCCAAACAGGACTGGATGATCAACGCAACAGCAGATGATCCACAGTTCTGGGATATACACACTGAGATGTGTCTGAGTAACCAGCAGAACTTCAAAAACAACATTGAGATGACAAAGCGGCGCTTTAATCAAACTGGAGGTTTGTTGATGTTTCACTTTATTCTGCTGAAATGTTTTTCATCCTGCTTTGTTGTAAAGTAGCAGAGAGATGTAGCCTCCATCACTGACACACACACACACACACACACACACACACACACACACACACACACACACACACACACAAACTCTCTTACTCACACACACACACACACACACACACACACACACACACACACAAACTCTGTTACTCACACACACACACACACACACACACACACACACACACACACTCTGTTACTCTCTCACACAAGCACACATTCCCTCTCTCTCTCTCTCTCTCTCTCTCTCCCTCCCTCCCCCCCCCCCTCTCTCTCTCTCTCTCTCTCTCTCTCCCTCCCTCCCCCCCCTCTCTCTCTCTCTCTCTCAGGTGTCCACACCCTCCAGACGATGTATGGCTGTGAATGGGATGATGAGACAGGAGAAGTTAATGGTGTTGATCAGTATGGCTATGATGGAGAAGACTGGCTGGAGTTGAACATGACAACATGGACATGGATCGCTGCTAAACCACAGGCTGTCATCACCACAGAGAGATGGAATAATGACACAGCTAGATTAGCAGAGGACAAGAAGTATTATTCACAGACCTGCATTGATTGGCTGAAGAAGTATGTGTCCTATGGGAAGAGCTCTCTGCAGAGAACAGGTAGAGTCACATGACCTGATGTAGTTTCATCAATACAACAATGTTCATCTGTCTTTTCTGTTTCTAATGTACAGAAACATGACAGTGAATATGAACCAGCACACATGTAACCGGTGAACTTCTGCGTTGTGTTTGTGATTGAAGAAAGGACCCAGACAACCAGAGTATCTTTGTCATGCGTGTATTGCTGACAAGACAGAAAAATAAACAAAATAAATCTCCACTCTCCACGTCTCCCCACCACAATCCTCTCCCGACAGGAAACAGTTTAAAGAGCAGTCACCACATTGACTGACGGTATGACGTTAAACGATTGTGAAAACGTATCAATATGTGTGAAACAACACATTAAACATACCTGACAAGACAGAAAAATAAACAAAATAAATCTCCACTCTCCACGTCTCCCCACCACAATCCTGCACAAATTAAACCAAAGGAAAATGCGGAAGTTCAGCCGTCAGATTTCACTCGTCAAAATACACTTATACAAGGATCGATACACTGAAATCTACCATGTAACAGACGCATCCACACATCATAAAGGTGAGACTAACAAAAATATAAGTGAAACTTATCAGAGATTATAGGATGTAATGTGATATATTATTGAGCAAAAATATCACCCACCTCTCCCGACAGGAAACAGTTTAAAGAGGAAGAGGTGGGGCGTAATCAGGAAATTAAAGGCACTGGGAAGGAGGAATTCCATTACTAGCCAGCAGGGGTGGGGTTGGAAGCAGAAAGAAACTGCCAGGTATATATATTAAAATAACAAATAACAGAGATAGACAATAGATTTAGTGTAATTATATATGCCATAACAATTTTGTTACACTCACCCCCCTAGAATTACACTAACATCAGCATTGTACCAACATGTACCTGTGCATGTATAGCAACCACAAAAACACAGAAAGAAAACACATCTGAATTACTGGAATCGTGACCTCGTGACAATAAACCGGCATAAGAATACCACCACATACAGTATACAGTGGATTAGTAATAATCAGCAATAACTGCTACCCAAAAAAAGGTCAAGAGAGACAGAGACCCACTCGGCGCCTAGCGGAATCTCAGGACACTCTATGGACTAAATGAGGTGCCATTTACACCACACAATCTATGCCACCTGTCACTTGGACACATATCTAAAGCAGATTCCAAACCAGACGCTCAAAACACACAAGAAAACAGGAAAACACCACGGTTATAGCTGTTTCACAAAGCTTCTTTAAAAACAAACAAACAAAATCAAATCGACACTGTGTGGTGCTTCGAGACCATAGCCTCTATCAGCCTCCTAACAGGCTTAATAGCCCTGCCAAAACGTGAAGCACGGCCCTCACCCCCGCCAGAGGCTGGGATGGGACTAACATCAACATGGGGCGAGTGTGACACAGGGGAGGGGTGGGATGTAGGGGATGGAACAGAGGGAGAAACAGAGTGTGACACAGGAGAGAGGTGGGATGTAGGGGATGCAACAGAGGGAGAAACAGCACCAGTAGCAGGAATGGCCAGAGTTGGAGGGGACGGGCCAGCAGTGCTCCCATCATCATCATCATCAACGATGGACTGTTCGCGGACCCATGAAGCCGTGCGGTCACTGACAGGGTCACTCATGCTGGACAGCGAACCAGCCCGAGACAGCACAACGGCTGGAATGTCTGTCTGCATCACAGAAGTCCCATCATCATCATGCATGTCGGACAGAGAAGCGACACAGCCAGTGCTCCGGAGGACGCAAGCCTCTCCCTTATCCAGCTGCCCATCCAGGGGGAGAAAGTTGACCTGAAGCAGCATATTCCGGTGCAGCACTCTCTCATTTCCGTCTCGGTCTCTGATCCTGTAGATGTGGAGGACTGGCTTGGAGGCCACCACCGAATGAACAACAGGCTCCCATTTATCCGCGAGCTTACGCTTTCCTCTGAGACCCTTGTTCGCCACAAGAACTTGGTCGCCAACAGAGAGAGGGAGGCCCTTGACCTTTTTGTTATACTGGTCAGACTGGTGTTTCTGCTCAACTGAAGAGTTCTTCTGGGCCTGTAGCATGGCAGTGCGGAGGTCACCAACCAGGGATTTCACATAGGCGTCATAGTCACAGACAGCCTCATCATGGAGAACATTTCTGAACATGAGGTCAACCGGCAGCCTAGGGACCCTCCCAAACATCAAGTAAAATGGTGCAAATCCAGTGGTCTCGTGTACTGTGCAATTGTACACAAAGGTCATGGTTTGGACCATTTGCGGCCATTTTAACTTTGATCTGGGAGGCAGAGATCTAAGCATGTTGCCCAGGGTCCGGTTGAATCTCTCCGTCCCCCCATTCCCCATGGGGTGATAGGGAGAGGTTCTGGACTTGTCAACACCCGCCAGCACCAAAAGCTCTGCAATAAGCTCACTCTCAAAATTAGCCCCTTGATCAGAGTGGAGGCGCTGAGGAAAGCCATATACACAAAAGAAATTGTCCCAGAGCTTCTTTGCTACTTTCTTGGCAGTCTGGTCTTGACAGGGGAAAGCATGTGCCAACTTGGTGAAATGGTCAGTGACTACGAGCACATCCACAGACTTGTTGTTGTTGTCCTCAGCTGACCAGAAATCAATACACACAAGTTCCAGTGGGGCAGAGGTCTTAATGCTCTCCAGTGGGGCTCTCGCGGCAGGCTCCGGCGTCTTGCTGAGGATACACCTGTGACAGTTCCTGACGTGGTCGCGCACATCCTTCTCCATATCGAACCAGAAGAAACGCTGACGGGCGAGAGAGAGTGTGCGGGGCTGACCCTGGTGGCCTGCATGATCATGAATACCAGACAACGCCTCTGCTTTCAACGACTCAGGCAGAACAAACTGAAACCTCTTGTGCTTGGTCAACGGGTCTCTCATAACTCTGTATAGCACATCATTCAAGAGTGTGAGCTTCTCCCACTGTTTCAGAACTCTCAGGGTGTGTTGGCACTCATTACACCGTTCACGTCTGGAGGGCCTGCGCTTCCTCACAACATAAAACAGCACCCTCGAGATGACAGGATCTTGATGCTGACGAGTGTGCAGATCAGCCAAAGACATTGAGGGGAGCAAGTCTTGACCAGGAGGAGTCAGACCGCTCAGATGGCCGGCCAGTGAAGCGGCGCGCTGCATCGGGGCTGAGTCCCAGTCATCATGAGCAGAAAGAAGGGAAGAGACCTCTCCCTCAGACATGGACACATGAGTGGCTGCAGGCGGCGAGGAACCCTCCAATGACTGAGGTTGGCACGTCAGACGGAAGACATCCTGCACACATCCATCCCCTATGTCACACACCTGCTCGAGCAGCTTGGAAAATGGCTCTGACAAGAGCCGTTGGCTTAGGGGTTTCACAACGGGTTCCCTACTGAGGGCATCTGCCACGACATTCAACCTCCCCGGGACATGTTTAATCTCGAAGGAGTATGGAGCAAGTTTTGAGACCCAGCGCTGTTCGCATGCGTCTAGCTTCGGCTTGGTCAAAATGTATGTGAGAGGGTTCTTATCAGTCCAGACAGTGAACTTATGGCCTTTAAGCCAATGACTGAACTTATCACACACGGACCATTTCAAAGCCAGAAACTCCAGCCTATGAGCAGGGTAGTTAGACTGGCTGCGACTGAGAGACTTGCTCGAGAAAGCAATGGGCCTAGCCTTCTCCTCACCAGCAGCGACTTGGGATAGAACTGCTCCCAGACCATCAAGAGAGGCATCAGTGGCAAGAATGAAAGGTCTGTCAAAGTCCGGGTGGGCTAGCACCACACTGTTGAGGAGAGCTGCCTTCAACTCCTCAAATGCCTTATCACAGGCAGGGGTCCAGTCCATTGGTGTCAGCTGACGGAATGTTCCAGCTCTCTTACGCCCACAAGCACCCTTAACCTTCCGCTTCTGACCCGCTGTCAGGGAAAAGAGGGGCTTAGCGATGGAGGAGCATGAAGGGATGAAATGCTGGTAGTATAGAACCATTCCAAGGAAAGATCTGACCTTCCGCTGAGATGGAGTGCAACAGTCATCATTCATAAGGTCCTCCTTTTTGAAGCTTGCAATCACTTCCACTTTTTCCTGGTCTACTGAGACACCGCTACTGTCCACCACGTGCCCCAGGAACCTCACGGACTTGCGAAGAAAGTGGCATTTCTTCTGTGCCAGCTTAAGGTTGTTGGCCCTCAGGCGAGAGAACACCAGCTCCAGGCATTTCAGAGCTTCTTCTTCAGATGGCGCAAAAACAAGAAGGTCATCCAGGTAGCACAGGAGACTGGAGAAGTTCAAGTCACCGAAAATGCTGAACATCATGCGCATGAAGGATGCTGGACTGTTGCACAGGCCTTGGGGGAGCCTGTTATACTCATATAGGCCCAATGGTGTTGTGAAGGCCGTGTACCGCTTATCAGACTCATGGAGGGGAATGTTGTAGTACCCCGATGTCAGATCCATGGTACTGAATAGGGCATTTCCACCCAAGGCCGCAAGACAGTCACCCTGATGGGGCAGCGGGTGAGCATCTTTGATGGTCTTGGCATTGAGCAGGCGAAAGTCATTGCATATCCTCAGGTCACCAGACTTCTTCCAGACCATTACCAGCGGTGAGGCATATTCACTGATTGATTTCCGAATGATGCCCTTCATCTCCATCTCAGACAGCACCTCCCTCAACTTGTGATAATGTGCAGGAGGGACTCGGCGGTAGGGCAACCGGAAGGGTTGCTCATCAGAAAGGCGGATGCGGTGGACGAATTCTCTTGCTTCTCCGCAGTCCAGCTTGTCTTTGGAGAACACGTCTTGATATGTCAATACCAGCTCAGCCATCCTCTCTTTCCAACTGCCCGACACCTCACAGCCGTCAATGTTGACATCTCCCAATCCACAGTCTTTCAGCTGCTGTATTGGATCAGACAGATTTTGCAGAGGAGGGGGGGTTGGAGCCACATCATCCTGAGGTTTGCAGAGACCCTGGTTGATTGGCAGGTCTTCAAGAGCGAGACAAGGAGAGACATCAGCAAGTTTAGTGTTGCGGCGCAGTGTCACAGGAGCCTGTGTGGGGTTAAGAACTTTCATGGGGATCCAGCGATCCCCCCACATAGGAGTCACAACCCGCCCCACAAGGATGTTCTTAGGTGCTGAGCGGGCCGAAGTTGGCTCCACTATGACGGTACTCCCTGGCGACACATGTGCAGAACCTGGCAGCTTCCCCCACACCACATACTCCTGGCGGGGAAGGAGTGTAACAGCCTGCCTCAGTCTTACAGTCCCAATCTTACTAGGCTGCTCAGGGCCTGACCAACGCGAAATGCAGCTGAGTAGCTGGAGGAACTGCTCACAGTTGGGGTCATTGGTACTGGTGGAGATAAGCTCCCAGTATTTCTCTGTAGACTTCAACATCTGTATGATGGGTCTAATCACATTGCTCCCGATGATAAGCTCATCCCTCTGACCAGGAACAATGAAGGTTGGCACAATAAATTTGAATCCATAGACCTCAATATCCAAGTCATAAATGCACTTACGCTGTGCAACAAGGCCACCACAACCAACGAGCACCACTCTGTCAGGAACAGGCTGAGGACTCGGGAGAACACCAGCAGCTTTCAGCTTTGACTCTGCCTCTTCGCTAAGTGTGCATGACATACTCCCAGAATCAAGCATTCCCTTCAAAGAAGACTGGCCACTAACTGACACAGGAGCATAGAACAACTCACTCGCCACCCCCACCCTCTGTGACCCCACAAAGATAACTGTCTTTTCATCTGGGAGCATACTGCAACAATTAACATATACAGACTGTAAATCATCAGGTTCTCCAGCGAGGGTTAATCCAGAGTTGCCCATGTTACCCCTCTCATCACATGGGCTCGTTAGTTTAACTGAGCAGCAGAGGGAGAAGGTGCTAACATGGCTGGGGGCTGGGAGGATGATGGACACTCACCCTTAAAGTGACCAGGGCGGAGGCAGTGGCGGCACAGCCTGTCAAGCCTACAGTGAGTATAGGTGGAATGTTCCTTAGTGCCACACACTCTGCATGGAGGACTGGTTTGGATGACTGAGTGCCGGGGCTGATGAGGCTGTGCCTGACCAGCTGTGGCAAGGGTCGCAGTGCACAGTGTGAGGACCTTCTCAAACATAGCGACTACTTGTTGAAGGCCGGGCTCAGCAGCAGGAGTGGTGGTGGCAGGGGTTGTCTGAGAACCTGGCATTACCGAAAGAGGAGGCTGGTTAACTGGAGGCGGGCTGGGATATAGCTGACCACCCAGAGCAGCGGTGGACATAGTGGGAGGCAGGAGGTGATTCACCTCAGAAGATGACAGGGGATGCTGAGGTTCACTGCCATGAAATGGTGGGGCGAAAACATTCATGCCCTGACTGTAGGCTGAGACATTGACATTGCGCGGGACATGAGTGGCACTCCTCACACTACGCATTGTGGCTATCCAGCCTTTCTTGGACCTCAGCCACAGTCCACTTCTCAGCAGGCTTAAGCTGGAACGACATGGCGAGGTTGGGGTCAGGGCAGTGAGAGATAAACATCATCACAAGTTCAGCACTGGGGTCCTCAACACTCCTGCCCCGCCTACGGAGGCACTCATCAGCTGCATCAACTGCTTTATTGAGACGGATCCAGTAATCCATCACAGTTTCACCAGCCCTCGGGACTGTGCTATAAAAGTCTCTCATTGGCATGTTGGAATATGTGATCTCGCTGAAGTTACGTTTCAAGATATCAAAGACAGCTGTGGGGCGCTCACTCGGGCTCAACTCAGAATGACTGCGGAGTGACACTTTGACAATATCCCTCGCTTTACCGGTCAGCCGACTCATGAGAAGCTCGAACATCTCATTGTGCAAATTACAGTTCATCCTGGACACATAGCTCCTCATCATGTCCTCCCACTCGTGTATGGAGAACTTGTCCGACTGATCACCTCTGAAGAATGGAGGGGGCTTTGTGTCCGGCTGCACCACCACTCTCAGCTGTGAAGCTTCAGCGCCCCCTGGAGACTGGACAGACTGGTACTGGCTTGTGCCACTGGGTTGGTGCATGGTGTGCAAACTAGCAGTGACTGTCTCACCAATCTGCTTGGCCAAATCAGCAATAATACCAGTAAATGCTTCAGTAGTAATGACTTGAACAGGTGGAGGGTTAGCATGTGTAATGGGTGTAGAACTGGCTGTAGGGCCCACAGGTGAACCCAACACTGACTGGTTAACTGTGTTCTCATATTCACTTAACACAGGACCCACAGGTCTCCCCCTCCCATAACAAAATAACACACCCCGACCCCTCCCAGCACTGTAATTCAGAGTGCTCCCAACTGGAGAAGACATGTCATTCAGGCTGAAAGTATCCCCACCAGACATCATTCTAGTCAGTGTGTAACCATGGAAATAAAATGAAAGTTAATTACTGAGAAAAAAACAAGAAAATAAAAAAATAAAATCTCAAATAAACTTCTGTAGACACCCACAGTATACCACAATAATCACACGGTGATCACCTAGAGCAGACCTGAATACCCAGAAAGAGTTATATCTGCAAAGCACATTAATAAAAAAATCGTATGCATTCAACACATTTCCCAGTTGAAATATAGCCTACTGAGACAAAAATATATATTATCAAACAGGGCAGAAAGAGAGAAAAGAAAAGTGCTATAATACGACTGACCACAGCCTATAGAATTTGCCAGACAGTTATTACCCCATCAAAAATATATATATATGGCCACACAAATGTACCAGAAAAGCCCAATAAACTGCCAGTGGATATAATTAAATAGAATCAATAACTCTTATCCCATCGGAAGAGATCAAAAGGGATAGTAGGACAGCCCACATTTAGCAGCCAACCAATAGCACTGTCCGTTTGGCGATATTATTAGACCCAATATCTACCTCGCGCTCCTCAGCCACTGAGATGTATAAAAGCAGGTGCGCACCGGCCAGCGCGCACAGAGAGCAGTAGTGTAGAGCCGATAGAGAGACCCAGGCGAACGGCAGCGGGACTCCAGAAACCGGCGGGGAGGCTGCTGTCGGCAACCCCACGGGGCGGGAGGGCGCAGTGTGTGGCTGATCAACACTCTTTGGCACGGATGGAGAGCATCGGGGACGGGGAGGAGGTGAACAGGCAGTGGAGGAGCCGAGGAGGGCAACGGTGACAGCCAGCAAGAACCCCGGCACCAGACGAGCGCTGGTCGATGATCTGACGGGTCAAACGGCACCAAGTGTAACCGGTGAACTTCTGCGTTGTGTTTGTGATTGAAGAAAGGACCCAGACAACCGGAGTATCTTTGTCATCCGTGTATTGCTGACAAGACAGAAAAATAAACAAAAATATAGCCGCAAGCGGCGATGCGGGGTCCAAGCTTCCGGTGACTTGGGGGGTATATGTCAGATAGTGCACATTTATTCAGACTTGGTATATGCACAAGTAAACAAAGTTTGGTTGAGATCCGGTGACCTGACGGTTTCCAAGCAGTACTAGTAGTAGTAGTAGTAGCAGTAGTAGTAATAGTGTTGGTAGTAGTGGGAGTGGTAGCAGTAGTAGCAGCAGAAGTACTAAGAATAGTAAATGGTAAATGGACTGCATTTATATAGCGCTTTTATCCAAAGCGCTTTACAATGTGCCTACATTCACCCATTCACACACCGAAGGCGGCCAGCTGCCACGCAGGGTGCTGGCACAGCCATCGGGAGCAATTTGGGGTTCAGTGTCTTGCCCAAGGACACTTCGACGTGCGGACTGGAGGAGCCGGGGAACGAACCACCAACCTTCTAATTAGTGGACAACCCACTCTACCTCCTGAGCCACAGCCGCCACTAGTAGCCAATAGTAGTAGTAGTAGTAGCAGCAGCAGCAGTAGTAGTGGTGGTTGGCTGTTATAGCGCCACCATCTGGTAGATTGGTGTAATTTTTTCCTCTGAGTAGTGGGTGATGTCTTGAAACTTGAAGTAGTACTTGGATAGAAAGCAGTTTTTGTGTACAATATCCCTTTAAGTATCTGGACAGAAAGTGGTATTTGGGTAGAACATATGTCAATACGACAAGTACTTCTCTGGCTCTGCAGATACATATAATATGGTCTACAAAGTTAAATACAACAGTCTGGATAGCTCACTTGGTAAAGCACATGACTTATGCTAACTAAAGACCATTGCCGCTCAAAGTTCAAACCCCACGTGGGATGAAAAACTTTCAACTTCAGACAGATAAGTCAGTAACAGTAATTAAAACCCCACATGCTGCCTCCTTATTTTGCGGTGTTTCATTAACTTTTTCAATATCTTGGAAATGTTAGCTGGAGATTGCGTGGCTGTGTTCAAGAACATGTTTTGCAACAGGAGAGGTTAGTTCTTGTCTCATGATGGAGCTTTTGTGTTCTGAAATCAGAATTTTCAGTTGTCATTGTGTCTTTCCCACACACACATCAAACCATAGGGCGTAGTGGCGTCCACTACAGAAGGTTGATGGGGTTTATCCCTGAAATTGCTTTTGGTGACTATAGCCAGCACCCTGCATGGCAGCTTGTCATGCAGTCCATTTACCATTAAGGACATTTTTGTATTACACACATAATGCACCACTTTACATTAAAAGTATGCCCTGAATGGAGGTGTTTGAACTAATTGGTGTGGGTTGTGCTGTTACAATGGAACTAAAGTAAAGGTAAAGTCCCACTGATTGTCACACAATGTGTGAAATTTGTTCTCCGCATTTGACCCATCCCCTGGGGGATCGGTGAGCGGCAGCGTGCGCCGCGCTCGGGAATCATATGGTGATCTAACCCCCCAATTCCAACCCTTTGATGCTGAGTGCCAAGCAGGGAGGCAAATGGGTCTCATTTTTATAGTCTTTGCTATGACTCTGCCGGGGATCGAACTCACGACCTCCCAGTCTCAGGGCGGACATTCAGACCATAAGGCCACTGAGCTGGACACATGAGTGACAAGGATAATTCAGATTTAATTCTCTTTTTGGACCTTTCACATCTGAAGACACAATAATGTATTGGAATGTTTTTCCTTTCATATATCTGAAAGAAGGCTCCCAGCAAACACAATTACATCATGATGATGTTCTGATATCATCTTTCAGTGACGTCCAGGACTAGGCCAAATCACAGCCGATTTGGGGATCATTTAGACATCTACACAGGAATGTCAAGAGGACGTCGAAATATGACGTTACCATAAATAGGCATATTCAGTTATTCTGCTATGTACACAGTGTGTATTCAGCAGCGTTATACATAATTATATCCAGATTAACCTTTATTCTACATTTTCAAAAAATAAAACAGTTACCTGGCCGTGGTTTGAACCCAGGACCTCCAGCTTTGGTGTCTGCTACTTTACCCCTACACCATCCTTCCACAGCAATGACAAGGCACGGATATAACCTTATTATGGCATAAACTTTTTTTAATTCAAACGTGGGTGTCAAGTCTTTGTGGATCGGGCATTACTGTGTGACATCTAAACCAACTATGTATTATGCTACAGCAGATGCAGAACCCCAAAACACATTAACCCCACCCAAAATGCTACATTCCAACTTCCAGTAGTAGTAGTAGTAGTAGTAGTAGTAGTAGTAATAGTAGCAGAAGTAGTAATAGTAGTAGTAGTAGTGTTGGTAGTAGTGGGAGTGGTAGCAGTAGTAGCAGCAGTAGTTGTAATTGACCGGTTAATGAGTTGTGGGCAATTTAGTGTTGGCGTGTGTTTCATTAAAAGTTTCGAGATTTAGCATTTCAAAACGGTTTCACGTATCCAAAATCCTTTACTAACCTTAGGTCGGGGTAGTCCATAGATGGCCCAGAAAAAGTTTTGTGTGATTTGGCCAAACGGTCTAGGAGGAGCTCGCAAAAGTAGGTTTTTGATCAAATTCAAAATGGCGGAAAATCTACCACGCAGTAATGGGCGTGGCCTAGTGGGTTAGATACATGATGCTCCAGGGAAACCAGTAGATGTGGAATTTTGATTCTACAGCTCGCAGTTCAGAAGTTATGGACCGACAAACGTGAAATTGGCTGTTATAGCGCCACCATCTGGTGGATTGGTGTAATTTTTTTACTCTGAGTAGTGGGTGATGTCGTGAACCTGTGTGGAAAGTTTGGGTGATGGGGGGTGTATGGTTTCTGAGATCCACACACTTTTAGGGCAGGAAAAGAACAAAAGTAAATACACAAAAGTTTAAACATTTATCATTTCAAGACGGTTTCACGTATCCAAAATCCTTTAATAACTTTGAGTCAGGTAAGTCCAGAGATGCCACAGAAAAAGTTTAGGCTCATTCAGGCAAATGGCCTGGGAGGAGATAGCAAAAGTAGGTTTTTGATCAAATTCAAAATGGCGGAAAATCTAGGCACACGCAAATGGGCGTGGCCTATATGGATAGATGCGTATAGATCCAGGGAATACAGCCGAAGTGGAATTTTGATTCTACGCCTCACGGTTCAGAAGATATAGACCATAACGCGAAATGGTCTGTTATAGCGCCACCATCTGGCCGATATGGGTAATTTTTTGTTTCTGAGTAGTGAGGCACATTTACAATCTATGTGCCCAGTCTGGCTATGCTGAGCCTTACAGTTTCTGCTGTACATACAGTTTTACCGGAGAAGAAGAAAAAAAAAAAAAAAAATCGGAACAGATACAATAGGGATCCACGCACTTCGTGCTTGGACCCCTAATAAATCTCCACTCTCCACGTCTCCCCACCACAATCCTCTCCCGACAGGAAACAGTTTAAAGAGCAGTCACCACATTGACTGATGGTATGACGTTAAACGATTGTGAAAACGTATCAATATGTGTGAAACAACACATTAAACATACCTGACAAGACAGAAAAATAAACAAAATAAATCTCCACTCTCCACGTCTCCCCACCACAATCCTGCACAAATTAAACCAAAGGAAAATGCGGAAGTTCAGCCGTCAGATTTCACTCGTCAAAATACACTTATACAAGGATCGATACACTGAAATCTACCATGTAACAGACGCATCCACACATCATAAAGGTGAGACTAACAAAAATATAAGTGAAACTTATCAGAGATTATAGGATGTAATGTGATATATTATTGAGCAAAAATATCACCCACCTCTCCCGACAGGAAACAGTTTAAAGAGGAAGAGGTGGGGCGTAATCAGGAAATTAAAGGCACTGGGAAGGAGGAATTCCATTACTAGCCAGCAGGGGTGGGGTTGGAAGCAGAAAGAAACTGCCAGGTATATATATTAAAATAACAAATAACAGAGATAGACAATAGATTTAGTGTAATTATATATGCCATAACAATTTTGTTACACACACACACACACCAAAATCCCCAAAGGATGACCCCAGGATTCCACTAAATTACCATGGAATTAACTTACTAAGCACTGTTTATAAATTATATTCTTCTGTTTTGAATAATAGATTGGCATTTCATAGAGCATAACGGATTATTAGAAGAGGAGCAAAATGGCTTCAGAAAAGGAAGAGCCTGTATTGATCACATTTATGTTGTGACCACTGTAGTTAGGACTAGAATGAAGTATAAAAAAACCACTTTCTGTTGTTTTATTGATTTCCAGAAGGCGTTTGATCTTGTTGACCACACAACCTCCTTAAACACAAGCTACACCAAATCGGGATGAATGGAAAGTTTCATAAAGCGATCACTGCTATTTACAAAGCTCCTTTGGCTTGCATCAGAGTGAATGATTATCTCACAGAGTGGTTTCCAGCGCCCTCTGGTGTCAAACAAGGGGACATCCTTTCACCAACCTTGTTTGCAGTCTTTATAAACGATTTGGCTAGAGAAGTTAAACAGCTGGGGATAGGGCTTTCATGTGGCCAGGTACTCTTAAGCATCCTTCTTTATGCAGACGATATTATTTTGCTCTCAGAATGTGAAGAAGATCTGCAAGTGTTGAAGTGTGTCAACGAGTGGTGCAACAGGTGGAAGATGTGTGTTAACCAAAGGAAGATACAAATAATGCACTTCAGAAAGCCGGGTGTCGCAAGAAGTCAGTTTGTGTTTTCTATTGGTGACACACAGCTTGAATTCACTGACAAATATAAGTACCTCGGTTTATTTTTGGATGACCACTTGTCTTTTATGCCTGGCGTTTCTGTGTTGGCAGACTCTGCAAGCAGGGCTCTAGGAGGTGTTATAGGTAAGACCAAAGTTCTGAGGGATTTAGGCTACCTTACCTATTCAAAACTGTATCACTCCTGTGTATGCCCTGTGTTAGATTATGTTTCTGGTATTTGGGGTGGTAAACGTTTTTTGTTAAGCGAGCGTGTCCAGAACCGGGCAATTCGCTTTTTTTTGGGTCTTCATAAATATGCTCCTCTTCCAGCAGTTAGTGGAGAAATGGGGTGGGACCCTTGTGTGGTCAGATGGAAAGCCAGCATGGTGAACCTCTGGAACAGACTGCTGGACCTACCATCCAATAGGGTTGCTAGTCAGATTTTCTACTGGGACTTGTCTGTTGAAGGGGAGTGTGGGTCTCAGATATGTCAGACCTGTTTCAGGAGTGTGGTTTTGGAGAATATTACTCTCAAAGAATGTGTATAAATGTAGAGCTGTTTAAATCTCAGATCCGTGCTAACTGGTTACAGTCTTGGACTGAAGAAATTTGGCAGAAGCCAAAATTAAGAACTTATTGTTTATTTAAAAATGAATTTAAATGTGAAAAATATGTTATGTTTAATTTACCTAAAAGCAAGAGGTCCTTATGTGCTCAGTTACGATGTGGTATCCTGCCTTTACATATTGAAACAGGCAGATACAGAGGGACGGTGGAGGAGGATAGGATTTGTGAATATTGTGAGTTGAAGGAAGTGGAGAATGAATTTCATTTTATTTTGTATTGCCCATTGTTTCATGACTTACGAGAGATACTATTTAAAAAAAAGTTCACTCCCCATTTTGAAGAAGGTGCCATACTTGAATTTCTTTTTGACAACATCTTTGCTTTTTCCGAATATATTTCTCATGCGTGGGATGGGAGGAAAAAGATGACATATGATAGATAATTCATATATTTTACTGACTACATATTGCAGTTAAATCTGTGTTTTGCTGTCCATGATGTGTGTGCTGTGTGTGTGTTTGTATGGTTTTGTATTGTTTATGCACCGGAATCGATATGGTAATTACTTTATGTTGATGTGTCTGATAATCCCATGTGGGATGGGTCATGTAATTTGACCTGACACGTAAATAAAACTTTAATTCATTCATTCATTCATTCATTCATACATTCACACACACACACACACACACACACCGCACTCTACATTATACAACTGTCGTGTTTTTTTTAGTTTACACACATATTTGTCATTATCTCTCTCTCACCCTGCCCCCTTTTGAGTTCACACACATATTTCTCTCTCTCCTCTCTCCCCCTCTCTCTCCCTCTCTCCCCCTCTCTCACCCACTCTCTCTCTCCCTCTCTTTCCCACCTCTCTCTCCCCCCTCTCTCTTCCCCTCTCTCTCACCCCTCTCTCCCCCTCTTTCTCCCCCTCTCTTTCCCACCTCTCTCTCCCCCTCTCTCTTCCCCTCTCTCTCACCCCTCTCTCCCCCACTCTCTCCCCTCTCTCTCCCCCCTCTCTCTCCCTATCTCCCCCTATCTCTCCCCCTCTCTCTCACCCCTCTCTCCCTCTCTCTCTCTCTCATCCCTCTCTCTCCCTCTCTCAGTTCTTCCCTCGGTGTCTCTCCTCCAGAAGTCTCCCTCCTCTCCAGTCAGCTGTCACGCTACAGGTTTCTACCCTGACAGAGTCATGTTGTTCTGGAGGAGAGATGGAGAGAAGCTTCAGGACCTCATGGACCAGGGAGAGATCCTCCCCAACCACGATGGAACCTTCCAGACGAGCGTTCAGCTGAACGTTTCATCAGTCAAACCTGAAGACTGGGGGAAGTACGAGTGTGTGTTCCAGCTCTCTGGTGTCAAGGAGGACATCCTCACCAAACTGGACCGAACAACGATCAAGAGGAACCCGTGTAAGAGTGGGGTCAGAGCTGATGGAGATTTGGTGATTCTTTGGTGTGTTGTTCAATGCATTAAAATATGTACTAAATTAAAACCTGAGTTCCTTCCCTGTTTGTCCCACAGTGACTCACTCCCTGAAGTATCTCCACACTGCATCCTCTGGAGTCACAAACAGCACAGAGTTTGTGCAGGTTTGGTTTGTTGATGGAGTTCAGGTGTTTCTCTGTGACAGCAACACCAAGAGAGCAGAACCCAAACAGGACTGGATGATCAACGCAACAGCAGATGATCCACAGTACTGGAAGAGACAAACTGAGACATGTCTGAGGAACCAGCAGAACTTCAAAAACTACATTGAGATCATAAAGCGGCGCTTTAAGCAAACTGGAGGTTTGTTTATGTTTCACTTTATTCTGCTGAAATGTTTTTCATCCTGCTTTGTTGTAAAGTAGCAGAGTGTGTGTGTGTGTGTGTGTGTGTGTGTGTGTGTGTGTGTGTGTGTGGGTGTGTGTGTGCGTGTGTCTGTGTGTGTGTGTGTGTGTGTGTGTAAGATAGTTTGTGTGTGTGTGTGTGTGTGTGTGTGCGCGTGTGCGTGTGTGTGTGTGTGTGTGTGTGTGTGTGTGTGTAGCATGCGACCACACACACACACACACATGCACGCACGCACGCACACGCACACACACACACACACACACACTAGACTAGACTATGGCTCACACCACATGTTTGTCTGAATCTGTCCTGAGCCCGAGTGTTAGCCCGACCCGACCGAAAAAACAGTTTGATGTTCAACATTCAGACCTTTAGGGGACAAGGTGTTGAGGAAATACATCCAAAAGGCTCCGCCTCTTTTACGTGGTCCCCTCCGCCTATCCACTTTTTCCACACCAACATAACAGAATTAAGGTTCTGACGGCCTGTTTCAAATGAACAGTGACAGGGTTGCGTTCATCACCTGTTCTGATGTTGCTTCTATGTTCACTAATCCTGGTGCGTAACGGACCAGAGTTCTTACCCACATAAGCCAGGTCAGAAGGACAACAGAGGAGATATAGAACATGTCATGTGGTGCTACATGTGACAGCTGTAGCCTATAGGGCTGCTGGGTGATACATCAGTAGACCTACTATTGTTTGTGATCTTTCAGTGGCATCACATCATGATGACATGATCATTGCAGGTATCATAACTAGTGTGTAGCACACACCTTTGCTCCTTCTGCACAACCCTATTCTCAACACCCCTCTTGCATTCCCTTCCTGTCTCTCTCTCTCCCTTCCTGTCTCTCTCTCACTTCCTGTCTCTCTCCCTTCCTGTCTCTCTCTCTCTCCCTTCCTGTCTCTCTCTCTCTCCATCTCTCCCTTCCTGTCTCTCTCTCTCTCCCTTCCTCTCCCTTACGAAAAAGTCACATGTAATTCACATGTGAAATCTTCCATTTCACATGTGAAAACTCACTTTCACATGTGAAACGTGCAATCTCACATGTGAAATGAAATATTCCAGATGTGAAAATATAATGTGTGTCAAAGTCACATGTGAAACCTGCAATCTCACATGTGATTATGCTTTATTCACATGTGAAATAAAAACGTTCACATGTGAAAGTATAATGTGTGTCAAAGTCACATGTGAAACCTGCAATCTCACATGTGATTATGCTTTATTCACATGTGAAATAAAAACGTTCACATGTGAAAGTATAATGTGTGTCAAAGTCACATGTGAAACTTGCAATCTCACATGTGATTATGATTTATTCACATGTGAATAACATTTTCCACATGTGATAATTTTACGTGTGTCAAAGTCACATGTGAAACGTGCAATCTCACATGTGATTATGATTTATTCACATGTGAATAACATTTTCCACATGTGAGAATTGAATGTGTGTCAAAGTCAGATTCAGATTCAGATTCAGATTCATTTATTTAAAGAATGGGACTTTACACATTAATGAACAGTACAGCCGTACAGTAAATATGCCAGGTTGTAGCCCAAGGGCTAGTTTCCACCTGTAGTCCCATGGCAGGTTGATGTAGTCATGAAAGTGAAAGAAAAATTCATAATACAATAAAGATTAAAAGTACAGAAAGTTAGTAAAACCAAAAATGATTAAAACACACAGTTAATAGTACCAAAAAAAAATTAATAGTATAAAAGGTTAGTGAAACCTAAAATAAATAAAATAAATAAAACACACAGAGCATGCTGCAAAACATGGCAAAATATCTGTTAAGTATGTTAATTGTGATCACATTGTTGGTTTGATCTGAGCCATATTTTCAACTGGCCTTTGAAGGTGGCGAGACTCGGGCATTCTCTGATCGAGGGAGGTAGATTATTCCAGAGAGTGCTTCCCATGAAGGATAGGGTCTTCTGACTAAAGGAAGTTTTTCTAAAGGGGACCTCACAGACCTTGTTCGTAATGGCCCGGGTGACACGGGTCGAATTGGCGGTCGCACGATATTTGATAAAGTCAGCAAGAGGAGGCGGCGCCAGTCCATGTAGAACTTTGTATATTAGACAGGCAGAGGTGAAATTTCTAAAGTTCTCAAAACTTAGCATGCCATATTTACGTATGATATGGCAATGGTGATGAGAAAAGGGTTTTTTATCTAGTATTTTCAGGGCTTTTTTATAGAGTAGTTCGGCTGGTTTGAGGATGGTTACTCCTGTCAGCGACCAGCTAGTTATACAATAGTTCAGATGCGAAAGGATCATTGAGTGTAAAAATAAAAACGCAGCGTCTGTGGACAGACAGCTCCTTATTTGTCTGAAATTATACAGGTGGAATTTAATTTTTTTGGAGATCATTTTAATGTGATTGCTGAACGTTAAATTGGAGTCCAGCATCACGCCTAAATATTTAAACTCGTTAACTACTGATAATTCCTCTGACCCCAGGAAAACATTGGAGCGCGAAGGTGCAATGTTTTTTTTAGAAAAGAACATACAAACGGTTTTTTTTGCATTCAGCACGAGACAAGATTTAGTTAGCCATGCCTGAATATGAGAGAGAGCTGAAGATAGGACACGTGCCGCCTCCACTGGGTTTTTAGCCCTTGTGAAAATAACTGTGTCGTCAGCATAAAGCTGGACATCTACATTAAAACAGTAATCTGGAAGATCATTAATGTACAGGGAAAAGAAAATTGGGCCCAAAATTGACCCTTGGGGGACCCCTACTGGACAGCTCAGGTAAGGGGAGCTGACACCGCCAACCACAGTGCACTGCTCCCGGTGAGACAAATATGATTCAACCCATTTAATGGCCTCAGCAGAAAAATTGAAGCTGGACAATTTAGAGAGGAGCACACTGTGGTTGACGGTGTCGAATGCCCTCTTAAGATCGAGGAACACAGCTCCCACACAACCATCCCTGTCCAAGGAGCCTTTTATTTTCTCCAAGAGCAGGACCAAAGCAGAGTCAGTTGAGTGGTGTGGACGAAAACCAAACTGCATGGGGTGCAAGGGGGTCTGGCTCGTCTCAAGAAAATCTATAAGTTGTTTAGCGACCCATTTTTCAATGATTTTAGAGATTATCGGTAAAATACTGATGGGTCTGAAGTTGTTCATGTCAGATTTATCACCAGCTTTGTAGATTGGGGTAACTGAGGCCAGTTTCCATGCCTTTGGGACGGTTGAGTACTTAATGGATAAATTAACTAGATGCATAATAGGTGGCGCTAATGTCTCTTTATTTAATTTCAAGAAGCTGGTGTTAAGACCATAAACATCTTTAGCCTTAGAGCTGTTCAAAGCACTAATTATGTCAATGACCTCAGGTACAGAGATTTCCTGGATGGTAAAAATTGGTACTCCATTGACTGTAGGGTTATTCACCATATTTACAGAGCATGTGGATACGCCAAACTGTTTCGAGATGTCATCAATAGATTTTATGAAGAAGGTGTTGAGTTTTTCAGCCAAGGTGACAGGGTTGCTCACCAGCCGGTTGTCGATATTTAATTCCATAGCTTTAGAGTCCTGTTTCATTTGTTTACCTGTCAGTTTGCTAATATTTTGCCAGATCTTTTTGCTGTTCCCCCTTGCACTTTCCATAACAGTAACAAAAAAGTTGGCTTTCGCCTTCCTTAATTCAGCAATCACCTTATTTCTAGCTGAAACAAACAATTGTCGGTCAGTGCCTAGCCCAGTTGTAATTGACTTTTTAAGCAGTAGGTCCCTGACTTTCATCAGTTTCAAACACGACGAGTTGAGCCAGGGGAGGGAGGTTGAGTTCCTCCTCCTATGGCTCCCTCGTCTGGAGAAACCGAGGATTACATCCTTCAACCTAGAATGAAACATATCGCTGCTGATGTCTGCATCATCACACGTGGTGAGATTATCCCACTCAATATCTTTTAGAGCTCTTGCCAGATTTTGTTCTTCGTTTTTAGGGACAATCATGTTTGTACGGTTATCAGAAGTACTAGAAGTACTAGAGAATGGGTTTTGGAAGCGAGATTTATTAAGTTTTCTGGAGAAGGAAATCGCATTATGGTCCGAGATTCCTGTTAACAGGTTGTGTATTTTAGTAACATTTCTAGGTTTGTTCGAGAAAATTAAGTCAATTTTTGATTGAGATCGATGAGTAATTCTAGTCGGTTGGTCAATTAACTGAGTAAAATTAAAATAATCCATAATTGATTTCAGGCTTTTTCTATCTTTTTTCGCGTCCCAATTTATATTCCAATCTCCAATCAAAATAATTTCTTTTTTGTGGTCACATGATTTAAGGAGCGTCTTGAGATGATCATAAAAATCAATTTTAGCCGAAGGCTTGCGATAGATGCAGACAATCACCAGCGACATTTCATCGGACAGAGAGATATTTACACCAACACATTCTAGACTAAAATCATTGGGCCATATAATCTGGTTGCATTTCAGATGTTCCCTAACATACAAAATTACCCCCCCACCCCTCCCCTGACCCCCCCTATCCCTTCTAAAACTAGTATATCCCGGTAATGAAATAGCAGCTTCTGGTGAGGAGCTAGTTAGCCAAGTTTCAGATATCCCCAGAAAATCAATGTTAGAGTTACATAGCAGGTGTTCTAATTGCTCCCGTTTAGGTAGCATGCTACGGGCATTTAGATGCCCCCCGTGACGGCCACATGTGACGGGGGGCATTTAGATGCCCCCCGTCACATGTGACACATGCAATCTCACGTGTGATTATGATTTATTTACATGTGAAAGACATTTTCCACATCTGATAATTTTATGTGTGTCAAAGTCACATGTGAAACATGCAATCTCACATGTGATTATGATTTATTCACATGTGAATGACATTTTCCACGTGTGAAAATGTTATGTGTGTCAATGTCACATGTGAAACTTGCAATCTCACATGTGATTATGATTTATTCACATGTGAAAGACATTTTCCACATGTGATAATTTTACGTGTGTCAAAGTCACATGTGAAACATGCAATCTCACATGTGATTATGATTTATTCACATGTGAATGACATTTTCCACATGTGAAAATGTTATGTGTGTCAATGTCACATGTGAAACTTGCAATCTCACATGTGATTATGATTTATTCACATGTGAAAGACATTTTCCACATGTGATAATTTTACATGTGTCAAAGTCACATGTGAAACGTGCAATCGCACATGTGATTATGCTTTATTCACATGTGAATAACATTTTCCACATGTGAGAATTTAATGTGTGTCAAAGTCACATGTGAAACATGCAATCTCACATGTGATTATGATTTATTCACATGTGAAAGACATTTTCCACATGTGAAAATGTTATGTGTGTCAAAGTCACATGTGAAACATGCAATCTCACATGTGATTATGATTTATTCACATGTGAATGACATTTTCCACATGTGAAAATGTTATGTGTGTCAATGTCACATGTGAAACTTGCAATCTCACATGTGATTATGATTTATTCACATGTGAAAGACATTTTCCACATGTGATAATTTTACATGTGTCAAAGTCACATGTGAAACGTGCAATCGCACATGTGATTATGCTTTATTCACATGTGAATAACATTTTCCACATGTGAGAATTTAATGTGTGTCAAAGTCACATGTGAAACATGCAATCTCACATGTGATTATGATTTATTCACATGTGAAAGACATTTTCCACATGTGAAAATGTTATGTGTGTCAAAGTCACATGTGAAACATGCAATCTCACATGTGATTATGATTTATTCACATGTGAATGACATTTTCCACATGTGAAAATGTTATGTGTGTCAATGTCACATGTGAAACTTGCAATCTCACATGTGATTATGATTTATTCACATGTGAAAGACATTTTCCACATGTGATAATTTTACATGTGTCAAAGTCACATGTGAAACGTGCAATCGCACATGTGATTATGCTTTATTCACATGTGAATAACATTTTCCACATGTGAGAATTTAATGTGTGCACTGATAAAACAAAAGCATGCAGCTTTTCATTCAATTTTAATTGTATCCACTCCAATAGCTGAAAATTAATAATTTGATAATCTAATATAAAGTTTTTTATTCATATTTATGGTTGAACCATTTTTTATTGTCGGATACAACGTAAAGTGGCAGCGGGATATCAGTCTTTAATTTGTGGTTTTCATCAAGTCTCTAGTAAGATCAAACATCCATGCGCATGCGCAGTGTTGACAACGGAGAATAAAAGTATCTGTTAATTTCCCTCCAATTCTTTTTAACACACTCCGCAGTTGCACCAGTCGCACGGCACTGCTGTCCCGTGCTGAGTGAAGGCCATTGAGGTCTGAGGTAAGGACAAAACATTTTTACATACTGGTAACGTTTTTCTTCAAAACTGGCCGTTCATTTTAGGTTAAAACAACTCGGCCAGACAGACGACAGCTAACGTAATGGGCTCAGTCAGCTCAGAATAGACGACAGCTAACGTTAGCATCTAGCTAGCTAACGTAGCATATGTCAGGCCTGTCGTGTATTAAAATGCAGTTTTCTTGTCTCAGCGAGCAACAACGCCTGGATGGCGACATGGCGCATGTTATATATATTGTCTGCATTGCGTGCCAAATGTTAAAAAACAACTGCTATGGTTTGGTTTAGGGCATCTAACGTTTACTGCATGCTAGCCCCAGCTGCACAGAATAACTTGGTTTGAAGTAGCTAGGCTATCACGTTAGCTTAACCTAGCGTTACATGGTTTGGTTGAAGGGCTTTGAAGGAAATAAGACGAGCACTCGTGGTTGAGGTCATGGTATTGTTATCACAGTTCGCTAGCGTTAGTTAGCTTAATGTTAGTTGTGTGGGAATTGCTGTTAGCTAGCTGTTAGCTAACGTAAGCTATGCAGCATGTAGTAAGCCTGCCATTCATAGATACAATGCTTTTTTCTTCCTCCGTGAGCAACAGTAGTCTATTAGTGCAACGTTAGCTAAGGTCTGCATTGCATGCTGCTAACAGTGCATTGTTTGACACAATTGTGCCATGAAAATGCCTCCAGCACACAGAAAATAAAACGTGAGCTAGCTGGCAGCTTCCCATGCTAAGGAAAATATGTGGAAACATAATCTGGCAAGTGCTGTTTGTTACTTTTATTGTTAAGGCCTGACTTTGTCAAAAGTTAGCTTGCTAAAGATTGAATTTTCCTTTTCTCTTGCAGTGCAACCTCTGGATACATTGTGGTAAGTTCTGTTAATATCATAAGGGTTGTGGTTCTAAATCCCCTCTAATGCAGTGTGCTGCCTATAGTGTAAGTGAATGTGTAGCTATACTTGTTTTATTCACTGTAACAGGGTTCCTTGAAGTGCTTTGATTTTGAGGGGGGGGGATCAAGTACTGCACCTTGAAAATAGCCTATTTCCAAACCAAGTGCTTGAAAGAGTACTTGAAAGTCTTTAAATGTAATCTTGTAATGTGATGTCTGTATGAACCCTGCTGTAGCTAGCTTTAGCTAAATAATTAGCAGTGGTGCCCATCATATCTATCCCCCTCTGTCTCTATGTGGCCATTTACACCTGGCATTAACATGTGTTTTCTGTGATCAGATGTGATCAGATTGCAATCGGGTAGTGCTTGACCACTTGAAAGTAAGGGTGTAGGCTAAACGTCCCCAAGACAGAGTGAGGATGGATACACACAAGCATCCAGTGTCTGTTCTATCATAGACTGTGCTGTACAGCAACTTTCTTCAAAAATATCTGGATCTCTAATATTTGCCCTATAGTACTTTTGGATACGAATAAGTGTGTGTGTGTGTGTGTGTGTGTGTGTGTGTGTGTGTGTGTGTGTGTGTGCGCGCGCGCATTAACATTGAAACAATCATTTATGTCCAGTGTCCAATCCGATTTGACAAAAGATAAGCATGTGTGTTTTAATTTTACATGAGTTAATTAGATAAAATAAAATAAAATGCATTTGGTTCAACCGCAAAAAAAAATTACGTAGGCTATTTTTTTGTTGCCAGATTTCACAATAACACATAAAGGTCCGCGATACCGGGAAACCGTGGTATTTTTGTCCAAGGTTATCATACCAATATCAAAAACTCATACCGTTGCATCTCTAATTGTGACCACATTGAACACAAGTGTACATGCAATGCATCCTCTCAATCCACATACAACAACAGTCACTGCAGTTTTTCTACTGCTCTATGCTATGGAGCTTACCTGATTTCAATGTGAACACTGGAGATACATTATTACCAGGTGTAAATTAAATCAGGTTAATGTGGTCAAGCACTATCCGATTGCAATCTGATCACAGAAAATACGCCAGGCGTCAATGGCCTCTATCCCTGTCTCTGCCTCTCTCTCTCCTCTGTGTCTCTCTTTCCTCTCTCTCTCTCTGCCTGTGTCTCCCGTCGTCTCCTGAAGCCACTGCCGTCTCCACCACCACCCCACCCACACACGAAGTGCCGGAGCGGACTGGGACACTGTCCCCTCTCCCAACAACGGTAGGGTCCTTATTTAGTCCTTACAAAATCAGCACATGGTTCTCATTACATTATTTTGAAAGTTCTGCCCGGCCCTCAAATTTAAGAGAATTGGGTCTGGAAATTCCTTGCAAAGTCTTTGAATTTGATTTTTAGGAGGTATGAGAACCCTGCAAATGTGACTAAAAAACAACAACATTCAAATAGGCTCTGCAAATATAGTGCAGATGTTCTCAGCATAGTGGTATACAAAGAAGCAAGGATATTAATTTAAATACACAAATACTATATAATATTATTTAGTCAAAAAAATAGATTTGGAATAAATACATTTATCTATTTATTTTTTATATTTTTTTATATTTATTTTTTGCTACTTTGACTCTGATGCGCTGCAGTCTGATCTCAGAAAAAAATGCATGTTAGTGTCAGGTGATAATTACCTCTATCCCTGTCTCCTTCTCTGCCTCTCTACTGTCTTTCCCTCTGCCTCTGTCTCTCCTGTCGTCTCCTGAAGCCACTGCTGCCTCCACCAGCACCACCCCACCCCTTCCCCATGAAACGGCGGAGCAGCCTGGGACCCGTGATCTCTGCAACAACGGTATGCTAATGTTTTCAAGCACACTATCGGATTGCAATCTGATCACAGACAATGCATGTTAGTACCATCATTTGATGATATAAGTTGAAAAACTTAAATGGATAGGCCACTTTTTGGGGAGTTTAGCGAATTTTCCATATCGCCCCCAATAAACATAGATATACACGTCTTCACAGCAACTGTCCGTGCAGTTTGGAGGGTCGGGGTGTGCAGTAGTTAAATGGACAGCACTAAAACAGGACCAAGCGGATCGCGGCTCAAAGTCAACAAAACACAGTGCCTAAAATATAGTGTAAAATAAATATTCTGGTCAAGAGGTCTGTCTTTTTGTTTTGTTTTGTTTGTTAACTTAAGTTATTTAATTTAATTTACCTTGAAGTAAATTTGTATTTTGTTGTTGTTCCAACAGACCAAGTGCAAGCTGTGTTCCCAAACACCAGTGAGGTTCTAATCAGACAGTGCATGGCCCAGAAGTTGAAGGATGTGAGGCAGTGCGACAAAGAACAGTAAGTTTCTCTAGTTTTCTCTATCACTGAAAGTGGGTGTAAAACGTATAGAATGTAACCTGACCTTAATTCATGCTTATATTATATTGATATATCTTAATTAAAATTGGCGGTGTCTGTCACGATTGTGATGTCATCAGTGATGTGATAAACATTTTCCTGCCTGAGGCTAAACTCGTGGGCGTTCTGAGCATGAAGGGGTGGAGGGGATGTGCCACAAGGCATCATCCTCTCTGCCGAAAAGCCATTAGAAGAAGGCTAACCTTGCATCTCCAGGCTCTCTCTGAAAGGAGAAGAGCCGATCTGTGCTCAATTAGTGTTCTGGTCTGATATCTGGTGTATCTCTCTGTCTGTATCGCTCTTTTTTCCCCTGCAGTGTTAGGGTTGTATTCGTTTCATAATAGAGCTGTAATTGTAGTCGGGGCGTAGGGGCACAGATTCTGTTGTAGCATTTTCTGTTGGATTTATTGCATCTCCATCCATTATCCATGGCACATTTTACAGCATCTGTTTTATGGCATAGGGTGTTGCCCAAAATTCTGAGAATGTTGCTCTATGCATCATAGATTTTGTGTAAGTTATGGGACCATTTGTGAATATAAAGTCCTGAATCAAATGTTTCAGTTCACAGCCGGACTACACTAGGTTTGCCTAGTTTTGGTTGTAATACCCCAGTATGTTTGTGAAATTGCCTTGATTATTCTAATGATATTAAAATTTTCACAGGGCTATTCTAATGATATTTAAATTTTCACAGGGGAACCAACAAGATCAGAAGACTTGTCAGCGGCAGAGAAGGTGTTCCTGAAAGGGACATGACACCCCCAAGTTCTGAAGTCTCACAGGAAGCTGTCCCTGAAAGGGACATGACAGCCCCAAGTTCTGAAGGCTCACAAGAAGCTCACATGACACCCTAGCATAGTTATTACAAAGGGATAGGCCACTTTTTGGGGAGTTTAGCTCGATTGCCATATCCCCCCAATATACACTGTCTTTACAGTCACTCTCGATGCAGTATGGAGAGAGGGGTCATATTTAGCGATAGAACGGTACTGCCGTTCAAAGGCAACAAAACAAAGTGCCAAAAAGCTCTATGTACATCTTGTGACTTGGGTACTAATCCAAAATGCAGAAAAACAATTTTTTGAGGTAAATAAATATTTAGTAAACATCGCTGCCGGGTGTACAGCGCATGTGCAAATAACGCATGTGTGGAAGCGCTGTCCACAGACAAACAAGGAAGTGACCCGGTATGGATTTACTATGGAAATAATGTTTCATGCAACTATGGATTATTATTTCATAGCATGGTGAATAAACTAGTCACAACATGTACACATGTGCATAGAGCTTTAGGCGCTGTGTTTTGTTGCCTTTGAACGGTAGTGCCGCCTCCACTGTTGTATCGCTAAATATGACCCCTCTCTCCATACTGCATCGAGAGTGACCGTAAAGACAGTGTATATTTAGGGTAAGTGGGGACAAAATGGCAATCGAGCTAAACTCCCCAAAAAGTGGCTGTTGCCATCTTTATTTTTCATCCATCAGAGCTGCAGCTTCACCTGCAATTGTTCCATGATCACTGTACATGTACATGCAATCTGTCAATCACTCCCTTTGATTTTGGTCTCCCGTTTGTAGTTGAAGTGGTGGCTGTTGCCATCTTTATTTTTCATCCTTGGGGGGTTTCCCAAAGCTGCAGCTCCGCCTGCTATTGTTCATGATCACTGTACATGCGATCTGTCAAGTCACTCCCTTTGATTTTGGTCTCCCGTTTGGAGTTGAAGTGGTGGCTGTTGCCATCTTTATTTTTCATCCATCAGAGCTGCAGCTTCACCTGCAATTGTTCCATGATCACTGTACATGTACATGCAATCTGTCAATCACTCCCTTTGATTTTGGTCTCCCGTTTGGAGTTGAAGTGGTGGCTGTTGCCATCTTTATTTTTCATCCATCAGAGCTGCAGCTTCACCTGCAATTGTTCCGTGATCACTGTACATGCGATCTGTCAATCACTCCCTTTTCTAGAGATGTATGATAAATGCAGTTATGAAAAGGTGAAGTTTTGTTAATAAATAAGATAATTTTATTCTTGTACATGTGTTGTGTGTTGCAAATAACCTACTGGTATGTGTCAAATTGTATGGAATCTGAAATTATGTGGAAAATGTGTCAAAGAAGGGATCATTCACATGTGGTTGTCTACTAATACATGTGAATGTTCCCACATGTGATCTTAGGACATGTGAATTTGTTGTTCATGTTATTCCATCCACATGGGAATATTCCCACATGTAATGTTGAAACCATGTGTGATTCTATGTTTTCCACATGTGGTTTTGGATAAATGTGTTTTGGTTTTTCACATGTTATTCCAATTGGCATGTAACACATGTCCCAACAATCACATGTGGTTCAAGATCACATGTTGGAAGGTTCATGTGTTTCAACCACATGTGAATATTCCCACATGTGATCTTGAACCACATGTGGTTGTTGGACATGGAAATTACACATTTCAACCACATGTTGAATCACATGTGAAAAACCAAAACGTGTGCCAAAACCACATGTGGTCCACAACATATTGAATCACATTTGGTTTTAATATCATGTGGGAATATTCACATGTGGAGGGAATAACAAAATCACGTGTCCTAAAACCACATGTGGTTCAAGGTCACATGTGGATATCCACATGTGAATATTCCCACATGTGATATTAAAACCACATGTCGATCACATGTGGTCTTAATCACACGAAACATGTGTCCAAAAACCACATATATTCCAGAATCACATGTGATTTCCCACATGTGAATATCCACATGTGATATTAAAACCACATGTCAATCACATGTGGTCTGAATCACACAAAACATGTGTCCAAAAACCACATATATTCCAAAATCACATGTGATTTTCCACATGTGAGTATCCACATGTGAATATTCCCACATGTGATATTAAAACCACATGTCAATCACATGTGGTCTGAATCACACGAAACATGTGTCCAAAAACCACATATATTCCATAATCACATGTGATTTTCCACACAATTCCACACAATTAAAACCACATGTCAATCACATGTGGCATTTCAAAATCACATGTGACTTCCACATGTGGCTTGACATGCATGTGAACATCCACATGTGATATTAAAACATGTGGTTGAGTCACACGAAACGTGTGTCCAAAAACCACATATTTCAAAATCACATGTGATTTCCACATGTGACTTTTTCCTGTCTCTCTCTCTCCCTTGCTGTCTCTCTCTCCCTTCCTGTCTCTCTCTCCCTCCATCTCTCCCTTTCTCTCTCTCCCTTCCTGTCTCTCTCTCTCTTCTCTCTCTCTCTCTCGTATTTGCCGTTCTGAGCATGCGCAGTTGAGTAATTGTCCGTCACGGAATGCGTGCGCCTCATTATATTAGTAGAGCTATATGATAATATGATAATTTGAATATTAAATGTGATTTTGCTTACATGTACCATTATTATGATATACACTGGTATCGAGAATGATATCCTTACAGTATCATTACCGTGTTAATTTAAACTGTATCGTGCAGCCCCAGTAAACCTTTTTCCTCTTTCATATCTCTTTCCCTTCCCTGTTCCATCTCTTCTCTCTGTCCCTTCTTCCCTTTCTCTCCTCCCTCTGTCTTTCTCGCTCTCTCCCCTCCTCCCTCTCTCTCTCTCTCTCTTTCTCTCTCTCTCCCTCTCTTCCTGTCACAGGTGTCCACACCTACCAGAGGATGTATGGCTGTGAATGGGTAGATACGTCTGGAGAAGTCACTGGTATTGATCAGTTTGGCTATGATGGAGAAGACTGGATGGTGTTGGACATGAAGACATGGACATGGATGGCTGCTAAACCACAGGCTGTCAGCATGAAAGAGAGGTGGAACAATGACAAAGCTTTCATGGCCCAAAAGAAGAACTTCTACACCACAACCTGCATCGATCAGCTGAAGAAGTTTGTGGCCAATGGGAAGAGCACTGTGCAGAGAACAGGTAGAGCGAGAACATCACAGAACATCACAGTGAATATGAACCAGCACATAGAGACACACTGTGCATGTCTTTTGAATTTAGAAACGTACATGTTTATATCACTTTATTTTCTCTCTCACCCCCCCCCCCCTCTGCTTTCCTCATACCCTCCACCCCTCTCTCTCTCCATCCCCTCACTCGCACCTGTTTCTGGTGTCTCTCTCTCTCTCCCTCCCCTCACTCGCACCTGTTTCTGTTGTCTCTCTCTCTCTCCCTCCACTCACTCGCACCTGTTTCTGTTGTCTCTCTCTCCCCCCCTCTCTCTCTCTCTCTCTCCCTCCCCTCACTCGCACCTGTTTCTGTTGTCTCTCTCTGTCTGCCATTCTCTCTCTCTCCCTCTCTCTCCCTCCCTCCCCTCACTCACACCTGTTTCTGTTGTGTCTCTCTCTCTCTCTCCCTCTCTCTCTCTCTCTCTCTCTCTCTCTCTCCCTCCCCTCACTCACACCTGTTTCTGTTGTCTCTCTCTCTCCCTCTCTCACCCCCTTCACCGTCCTCCAGAGCTTCCCTCGGTGTCTCTCCTCCAGAAGTCTCCCTCCTCTCCAGTCACCTGCCATGCTACAGGTTTCTACCCAGACAGAGGCATGTTGTTCTGGAGGAGAGATGGAGAGAAGCTTCAGGACCTCATGGACCAGGGAGAGATCCTCCCCAACCACGATGGAACCTTCCAGACGAGCGTTCAGCTGAACGTTTCATCAGTCAAACATGAAGACTGGGGGAAGTACGAGTGTGTGTTTCAGATCTCTGGTGTCAAGGAGGATATCATCACCAAACTGGACCCAGCAGTGATCAAGACCAACAACCCGGGTAAGACTGGGATCACAGCTGATGGAGGAGGATAGACACATTTAATTCTTACCTGACTTGCAGTGCATGTTTTTGTTGTTGTTCTGTACTGGAGCGTTTCTCTCCTTGTTGTGGCTTTGTTAGTTTGGTTTTTGGTCATTTTGATTCTTATTCTTATTCTTATTCTTATTCTTATTCTTATTATCATTATTATCATTAGCAGTAGTTGTCGTAGTAGTACTGTAGTAGTACTGTAGTAGTAGTGGGGGTAGTACTGTACTAGTAGTAGTAGTGGTAGTGGTAGTACTGTAGTAGTAGTGGTACTGTAGTCGTAGTAGTAGTAGTAGTACTGTAGTAGTAGTGGTGGTAGTACTGTAGTAGTAGTAGTAGTAGTAGTAGTAGTAGTAGTAGTAGTAGTGGTGGTAGTACTGTAGTAGTAGTAGTAGTAGTAGTAGTAGTAGTAGTAGTAGTAGTAGTAGTAGTAGTACTGTTGTAGTACTGTAGTAGTAGTAGTAGTAGTAGTAGTAGTAGTAGTAGTACTGTTGTAGTAGTGGTGGTAGTACTGTAGTAGTAGTAGTAGTAGTAGTACTGTTGTAGTACTGTAGTAGTAGTACTGTTGTAGTACTGTAGTAGTAGTAGTACTAGTAGTAGTAGTAGTAGTGGTAGTAGTAGTAGTAGTAGTACTGTAGTAGTACTGTAGTAGTAGTAGTAGTGGTAGTACTGTAGTAGTAGCAGTGGTAGTAGTAGTAGTAGTAGTAGTAGTAGTCGGTGTTGTAGTCGAGTCCGAGTCCTGGACTCATTTTCAGGACTCGTGAATCGACTTGGACTTGAGCATTCATGCATTCGGGCATTGAAGACAAGGACTTGGTAATTGATGTATTTGTAAAAAAGAAAAAAAAGGCCCTATAATTTGGTATAAGATATTGATCGCTATATTAATACAGTAACATTATTCCATTTCATACGAGGGCGCAGGCACCTGAGTTCCACCTACATGTGGATTCACATTCAGTAACTCCAGACTCTGACTCAGGTAATGGGGACTTGAATCAGACTCGACTCAAGATTCAAGATTCAAGATTCAAGATTTTTATTGTCACTCCATGGTACAAGTACCACGTGTGAAATTCTTGTGCAGTGGACTCCGTTTACGACATAGTACAAATAGGCAACAGCAATAAGTAATAGGCAATAAGAAATAGGCATCAATAAGCAATAAGACAGCAATAAGGCAATAAGAAATAGGCATCTTATAAGCAATAAGACAAGTCGGTGGCTTATACGACAGTGGCATATTCATTGCACATAGGTGCACATGTCATGTGCATACGTTAGACGTGTTCAGACATTCCAAATTCGACGTTTTATACATACATGTGCAAATAGCATGTACCTTATTAAACATACACTTAAATTTACAATTAAACGTTAGGCACCTTATTAAACATACACTTAAATTTACAATTAAACGTTAGGCATCCGTAATAGTAGCAGCTGCAGTACGGTACTGCGGTACGACTACTGCACTATTTGTGCATATTTAGGAGTCTCGTGGCCTGCGGGAAGAAACTGTTCCTCAAGCGATTTGTGCGTGTTTTTGGAACCCTGTATCTCCTCCCTGAGGGTAGCCGGGAGAACAGGCTGTTGTGGGGATGGTTTGTGTCTTTGATGATCTTCAGGGACCTCCTGAGGCACCGCTGGTTATACAGTTCGTGCAGTTCTGGCAACTCGTCTCCTGTTACGTGCTGGGCCGCGCGCCTCACCCTCCGTAGCGCCCTGCGGTCCATGGTGGTACAGTTCCCGTACCAGGCGGTGAAGCAGCCAGTCAGCAGGCTTTCAATGGTGCCTCTGTAGAAGTCCCTGAGGATTTCTTTCCTTAGCCCAAACTTCTTCAGGCGCCTGAGTCCGTGTATTCGCTGTTGGGCCTTTTTGACAACAGTGGCGGTGTGGCCGGCCCAGGTCAGGTCCTGGTGGATGTTGACTCCCAGGTACTTGAAGCTGTCCACCCTTTCCACCACTGTGCCGTTGATGGTGATTGGGGGGTGTGTGCCCCCCCCTCTCCTGTAGTCCACAATGATCTCCTTGGTCTTGGAGACGTTCAGAGAGAGGTGGTTGTCCTGGCACCATTGTTCCAGGACCCTCACCTCCTCTCTGTAGGCCGTCTCGTCGCCCCCCGAGATCAGCCCCACGACTGCTGTGTCGTCTGCAAACTTCACGATGGTGTTTGAAGTTTGAGTCGCCACGCAGTCGTGGGTGTAGAGGTCGTACCAGAAGGGGCTGGAGACGCACCCCTGGGGTGCTCCTATGCTGATGGTCAGCGGGGAGGAGGTGAGGTTGCCCACCCTCACCACCTGGCGGCGGTCTGTCAGGAAGTCCAGGATCCAGTCGCACATCGCTGTGTTTAGTCCCAGGTCCCTGAGTTTGCTTACCAGCCTGGAGGGTACTATGGTGTTGAATGCTGAGCTGTAGTCCACGAACAGCATTCTCACATAGGTGTCCTTCCCCTCCAGGTGGGACAGGGCGGTGTGGAGCACGTGTGCCACTGCATCCGCTGTGCTCCTGTTGACTCAGGCTCTTCTCTGGTGACCCGGACCTGGACTCAGACTTGGACACTGGACTCAACTATGACTGCAAACATAGTGACTTGACTACAACACTGGTGGTAGTAGTAGTAGTAGTAGTAGTAGTAGTAATAGTATTTATTTATTTATTTATTGTTGATTCTTTAGAAAACATAAGCTGTTAGATGTTTTTAGCAGCTTTAGTGTATGCTGTATAGGCCTATCTATGGTTTATAACTGTAACACCCAGGCCATGGCGTGGCCTGCTCTGTCATCATCTTCATGTTATGGTTCAATAGGGAGTTGGCCTATGCCCAGTTCTTGAACACCTTTGTTCTGTGATTGCTTTACAGTGTGTTTCAGGTTATATGATTGCTTTACAGTGTGTTTCAGGTTGTATGATTGCTTTACAGTGTGTTTCAGGTTGTGTGATTGCTTTACAGTGTGTTTCAGGTTGTATGATTGCTTTACAGTGTGTTTCAGGTTGTGTGGTTGCTTTACAGTGTGTTTCAGGTTGTGTGATTGCTTTACAGTGTGTTTCAGGTTGTATGATTGCTTTACAGTGTGTTTCAGGTTGTATGATTGCTTTACAGTGTGTTTCAGGTTGTGTGATTGCTTTACAGTGTGTTTCAGGTTGTGTGGTTGCTTTACAGTGTGTTTCAGGTTGTGTGGTTGCTTTACAGTGTGTTTCAGGTTGTGTGATTGCTTTACAGTGTGTTTCAGGTTGTGTGATTGCTTTACAGTGTGTTTCAGGTTGTGTGATTGCTTTACAGTGTGTTTCAGGTTGTGTGATTGCTTTACAGTGTGTTTCAGGTTGTGTGGTTGCTTTACAGTGTGTTTCAGGTTGTGTGATTGCTTTACAGTGTGTTTCAGGTTGTGTGGTTGCTTTACAGTGTGTTTCAGGTTGTGTGATTGCTTTACAGTGTGTTTCAGGTTGTGTGATTGCTTTACAGTGTGTTTCAGGTTGTATGATTGCTTTACAGTGTGTTTCAGGTTGTGTGGTTGCTTTACAGTGTGTTTCAGGTTGTGTGGTTGCTTTACAGTGTGTTTCAGGTTGTGTGATTGCTTTACAGTGTGTTTCAGGTTGTATGATTGCTTTACAGTGTGTTTCAGGTTGTGTGATTGCTTTACAGTGTCTTTCAGGTTGTGTGTTTGCTTTACAGTGTGTTTCAGGTTGTGTGGTTGCTTTACAGTGTGTTTCAGGTTGTATGATTGCTTTACAGTGTGTTTCAGGTTGTGTGGTTGCTTTACAGTGTGTTTCAGGTTGTATGATTGCTTTACAGTGTGTTTCAGGTTGTGTGGTTGCTTTACAGTGTGTTTCAGGTTGTGTGATTGCTTTACAGTGTGTTTCAGGTTGTATGATTGCTTTACAGTGTGTTTCAGGTTGTGTGATTGCTTTACAGTGTCTTTCAGGTTGTGTCATTGCTTTACAGTGTGTTTCAGGTTGTGTGGTTGCTTTACAGTGTGTTTCAGGTTGTATGATTGCTTTACAGTGTGTTTCAGGTTGTGTGGTTGCTTTACAGTGTGTTTCAGGTTGTATGATTGCTTTACAGTGTGTTTCAGGTTGTGTTATTGCTTTACAGTGTGTTTCAGGTTGTGTGGTTGCTTTACAGTGTGTTTCAGGTTGTATGATTGCTTTACAGTGTGTTTCAGGTTGTGTGATTGCTTTACAGTGTGTTTCAGGTTGTTTGGAATAATTGGACGGTGCTGGCATGGGCCATGAGGGTAACCATGGCTAAACCATGAAGTAATGTATATATAGGCTACTTATGGTTGTAGCTACTGTGGTGTTGGTCTGTGTATTCCTTGTGTAGTTTCTACTGTATGGTGTTCCCTGATAGCTCCGTAGTTTGTTCCTCTTTGGGGATACATTTGGGCTCAGTCTTGTTTACCTTACCAGCATTTGGCCAATCAGTTTTTAACTCCATGAGAATATTATAGGCAACCAAACATGCTGGTTCACTAAACTGTCCATCATATACCTTTCTCTCTCCCCCTCTATCACCCCTGCCTCCCTCTCTCCCTTGTTCTCATACCCCCCTCCCACTCTCTCCAGTTCTTCCCTCGGTGTCTCTCCTCCAGAACTTCCCCTCCTTTTCAGTCAGCTGCCACGCTAAAGGGTTCTACCCTGACAGAGGCACGTTGTTCTGGAGGAGAGATGGAGAGAAGCTTCAGGACCTCATGGACCAGGGAGAGATCCTCCCCAACCACGATGGAACCTTCCAGACGAGCGTTCAGTTGAACGTTTCATCAGTCAAACCTGAAGACTGGGGGAAGTACGAGTGTGTGTTTCAGCTCTCTGGTGTCAAGGAGGACATCATCACTAAACTGGACCCAGCAGTGATCAAGACCAACTGGGGTAAGACTGGGATCATAGCTGATGGATGTGGACAGACACATTTAGGTCTTGTCCACACCTACACAGGTATTTTTCTATATGTTTTGGCTTTTTCATCAATGTGCAAATGCCATTTTAGGTCACTGAAAACTGACCTTTTGGAAAACCCCAAGGTGAAAATTGATCACAACAGTTTTCCTGTTCCTGTTTGTGTGGATGTGAAATGGAGCTTTTTGAAGACACTGACATCATAAGCTCAACTTGCACATGACAATTGCTGTTTCATTTGTATTGAGCATGTGTCTGTCAGGAGCCTATAGACATCATAATGTTAGGTGTAATTACAGGTTTATAAGTTAACATTGCTGTATTTCTCTTACTTTACTCTTCTCCTTCAAACCCACCATCTGAATTTAAATAAAGGAATGAAGCGAAGCACTCAGTTTGTTGCCAGGCAACCAAATCAGCGCTGACTTGTCCTCTTGTGAGAAGTGAGCGTGGATCTTATCTGACTTGTCCTCTTGTGAGAAGTGAGGGTGGATCTGATCTAACTTGTCCTCTTGTGAGAAGTGAGCGTGGATCTGATCTGACTTGTCCTCTTGTGAGAAGTGAGCGTGGATCTTTTCTGACTTGTCCTCTTGTGAGAAGTGAGCGTGGATCTTATCTGACTTGTCCTCTTGTGAGGAGTGAGCGTGGATCTGATCTGACTTGTCCTCTTGTGAGAAGTGAGTGTGGATCTTATCTGAGTTGTCCTCTTGTGAGAAGTGAGCGTGGATCTTATCTGACTTGTCCTCTTGTGAGAAGTGAGGGTGGATCTGATCTAACTTGTCCTCTTGTGAGAAGTGAGTGTGGATCTTATCTGACTTGTCCTCTTGTGAGAAGTGAGCGTGGATCTTATCTGACTTCTCCTCTTGTGAGAACTGAGCGTGGATCTTATCTGACTTGTCCTCTTGTGAGAAGTGAGCGTGGATCTGATCTGACTTGTCCTCTTGTGAGAAGTGAATGTGGATCTGATCTGACTTGTCCTCTTGTGAGAAGTGACCATGGATCTGATCTGACTTGTCCTCTTGTGAGAAGTGAGCGTGGATCTGATCTGACTTGTCCTCTTGTGAGAAGTGAATGTGGATCTGATCTGACTTGTCCTCTTGTGAGAAGTGAATGTGGATCTTATCTGACTTGTCCTCTTGTGAGAATTGAGCGTGGATCTTATCTGACTTGTCTAATTGTGAGAAGTAAGCGTGGATCTTATCTGACTCTGACTCTGACAGTTAGCTAGCAAGCATACAATGTAAATAGCAAGCTAACATCAACCCAACAAGATAATACAATTATCCGCCATGTTTGTTGATCTTTTCAGTCACGCCTTTTCCTCAATTTTGATTGGTCGGTCGAAAAAAGTGACACTGATGAATGGGACTCTTCTCCAAAAGTAGAATGTTTTCGACTTGAGGCGGCCAGAGCGCTCCGCCCCAAAACACTAGGCGCCGACAGTGCTAAACACCAGGAACGGTGCTGCTAGGAAGAGGAGCGCTCCACGCATGTCTTTACCATCGAGAATGAATTTCAGAAAGGCACTGGCATCTCAAAAAATGCTTTATGTGGACACAGGACTTTACCACTGATTTTGCAGTCCATGAACGAATGGGTTTGTGTTTTCTTTCCCAGGTTAGTCAAGAAAACACATCTGTAGTTCCCTCTATTAGGGTAGCTATGAATACAGTTTGTTAACAGCATGTACGTAGGGGTGTAATAGTGTTACAATAAAGAAGTAATAATTAGGTAATGCTAAGTAATGTTACCAGGTAATGGCTTGCTAACCGCTGGTGTTTCCCTTCCTTTCGGTTTGGCCATGGTTAGTTGCAGCGGTGCCTGGCATACTGAGTGCACTTTTCTAGCTACCATTTCTTTCTGGCCCTGTTACCCTATTACATACATTTCAATGTAATTACCCAGATATACCCAGTGGTGTAGTGCAGGGTATACGTGGATGTACCCACTTATTTTTCAAGCGAATTTGCGTATACCCACTTCTATGGGCAGATTCCACGAGGAAGTGTTGGGTTACGACCACGAGGCAGCTGCCTGTGCTGCTCGCAGCCTGTCTAGTGAATGTCTAGTGTCCACCAGACGCAGCGCAGCACGGTCCTGAAGCCTCCTCCTCTCCATTCTGCTCCCTCAAAATCTGTACTGTGTATTTTCACTTCCCACTTTGAGTTGCGTCAAGCAACACAGAGCAGATTGAGCTGGACAAAACTGTCAGCTTTCAAAATAAAACCTTGTACACATATGTCAAGGGAGAAACAGTCACAGTGGGGAATACATTCATAGCCTATAATTCTATAATGTCTAATTAATAAGGAATGAAATCCCTTAGGTGCCATGATGATGTGGAGCGGGGGGGGGAGGGGCTTAGGCTACATCTCACACTCAAACCAACATGCCATGCTCTAACAGACACATGTCACTTAGAAGCAGCTGCACCGCTTAGAAATGTAAATGTATTTAAAAAAATTAACTCAAAACCTGTTTGTCCCACAGTGACTCACTCTGTGAAGTATCTCAGCACTGGATCCTCTGGAGTCACAAACAGCACAGAGTTTGTGGAGGTTTGGTTTGTTGATGGAGTTCAGGTGCTTCACTGTGACAGCAACACCAAGAGAGCAGAACCCAAACAGGACTGGATGATCAACGCAACAGCAGATAATCCACAGTTCTGGAAGAGACAAACTGAGTTGTGTCTGAGTGAGCAGCAGAGCTTCAAAAACCACATTGAGAAGATAAAGCAGCTCTTTAATCAAACTGGAGGTTTGTTTAGTTTCACTTTATTCTGCTGAAATGTTTTTCATACACACACACACACACACACACACACACACACACACACAGACGAGCCTTTCTCCATCAAGTGTGGAGCTGTTTAATACTGAGGGATTTCTTCATTCACACACCTGACTGAAACACACGGTCAGACTCAACACACACACAAACACACACACGAACGTGCGCGCGCACACATGCTGCTACAGTGTACTACTGTGTTTCTGTACATCCCATAATAACCAGAGATTGCTCTCTCTCCTCTAACTCTCTCTCTGTCTCTCTGTGTGCCTCTCTGTTAGCTGTCTCTCTCTCACATTCTCTCTTTGTCTCTCTCTATCCCTCTCTCTCTCTCTCTCTCTCTCTCTCTCTCTCAGGTGTCCACACCTACCAGAGGATGTATGGCTGTGAATGGGATGATGAGACAGGAGAAGTTAAAGGGTTTGATCAGCGTGGCTATGATGGAGAAGACTGGCTGGTGTTGAACATGACAACATGGACATATATCGCTGCTAAACCAGAGGCTGTCAGCACCACAGAGAGCTGGAATAAAGACACAGCTGAGTTAGCAGAGGACAAGAAGTTTTATTCACAGACCTGCATTAATTGGCTGAAGAGGTTTGTGTCCTATGGGAAGAGCTCTCTGCAGAGAACAGGTAGAGTCACATGACCTGATGTAGTTTCATCAACACAACAATGTGCATCTGTCTCTTCTGTTTCTAATGTACGGAAACATGACAGTGAATATGAACCAGCACACACACACACACACACACACACACACACACACACACACACACACACACACACACGCACACAACTCTACAGTTTCTACCTTCAAACCCCTTTCTCCTGACTCTCTCTTCCTCCACATCACTCCCACCTGTTTGTCTTTGTCTTTCTCTCACCCCTTTCTCTCTCTCCCTCTCTCTCTCTCTCCCTCTCTCTCACCCCCTCCCTCTCTCCCCTACCTCTCCCTCTCTCTCTCCAGAGCTTCCCTCATTGTCTCTCCTCCAGAAGTCTCCCTCCTCTCCAGTCAGCTGCCATGCTACAGGCTTCTACCCAGACAGAGCCATGTTGTTCTGGAGGAGAGATGGAGAGAAGCTTCAGGACCTCATGGACCAGGGAGAGATCCTCCCCAACCATGATGGAACCTTCCAGACGAGCGTTCAGCTGAACGTTTCATCAGTCAAACCTGAAGACTGGGGGAGGTACGAGTGTGTGTTTCAGCTCTCTGGTGTCAAGGAGGACATCATCACCAAACTGGACCCAGCAGTGATCAAGACCAACAACCCAGGTAAGACCAGAGCTGATGGAGGAGGAGAGACACATTTAGTTTACTTCTTACACCTGACTTACAGTGCATGAAGGAGTGAGTTTATTTGACCATTTCTACAGCTCAGTATAGAAAAACCCTCAGGGACTGTTGCTCATCATAACATCATCATAATAATACAGCAATGCATTTTAAACATACAACAAAGACCCATTATCAAAAGAAAAATAATCCTATTAGGCTGTGAGACATTTTTTGTGGGCGCATTGAAACTAGGAGTAATATTAAGACAATTAAAGGTCTCGACCCGTAATTGTCTTATTACTTGGAAATCCTATAATAAAATGGCCTAGGTGGACGACCAGGTAGCGGGTGGTGTCTGTTAGTCCTGATTTATGTCATGTTTCGTGGTATGGTGGTAACCCCCCCCCCTCCACACACACACACACACACACACACACACACACACAGACCCCGAGTAGGAGGACTCCTATTCAAATAAAATGTTTGCTTGCATCACATATGGGTTGCTACTGTACACTAAGAAAACATATTTTTTAGGACAAAATCAACTCTTCAAATAATTACTTGACTTGAGTTACAGGTAGTGAAACTTTCTGAACATCTGTACATTTTAGTGTTTTGGAGTGAAATAACCTTACATTTCTGTCAAATTCTAAATCCCTCCTGAGCCTGTGTTAAAGGGATTGATTGATTGATTGATTTTATTTGGTGAATGTCAACATATACAGGGAACAGATACAAGTAGTTCACACTTTTTTTAAAGTGTAGCCTAGCCCTATTTGCTACTGTACTTACCGATGATGTTGATTGGTCAAGTTCTTTCTCAGCACGATCCATGCACTTCCTCTTAGCTCTGGAAAGTTGTGGAAAAAATGAATACAAGGTCAATGGGGTCACGCTCCTGCATGTACAAGCTGACTGAACCTCACTGAAATGTACTTTGTGTGACTGTGGATGACATTTCAGTTAGGAGGCAATTTCTCACAACATAAAAGTTAATAACATTAATTTTAATCATCACAAGACTATAGTCTCTAATATTTTGTTCCATACCCTGCCTCTGCACTCTCTTTCTGATTTGGTCCCTTCTCCCTCCCTCTCTCTCCCCTCTTCCCCACTCTCCCTCTAAGTCTCTCGCCCAGGTGGCTTCCTGGTTGTGGCTGTGTCTGTGACTGTGGTTGTTCTTCTTGTGCTGCTGGTTGTCAGTCTGCTGCTGCTCTACAAATGGAAGACAAAGAGGGAAAGTAATGGTGAGTTACCTTCACCCTGTCAATCTCTACCATCGTCCAGTACACACACACACACACACACCTGTGCACACACGCACGCACGCACGCATGCACGCACGCACGCATGCACACACACACACACACACACACACACACACACACACACCACACACACACACACACACACACACTCACACACACACACACACACACAAACCTTTCTACTGTCTGTTCACAGGTGTGAACACCAGGGGAAACTATACCAGAAACTTGCAGGTGAGGTTTTTTTTACTATTTGTTATTTTTGGTTTCCACTGTGGGTTCTCCACTGTAAACAAAACAAAACAAGGCTACGTGGAAACCTATCATATTGCCAGTGCAGAAAAGCATTGATGAGCCTGTTGGTTGTAAGCAACATTGTTAAAGTGGAGGGCTGTCGGTGGCAAAAGTATGAAGGATATAAGGAAAATCAGTATGGTAAGATAGCACTAAAAAATAATTATTTAATTATGTAGTTGCATTTAATAAAACGTGTTATTATTGTGTGTGTGTGTGTGTGTGTGTGTGTGTGTGTGTGTGTGTGTGTGTGTGTGTGTGTGTGTGTGTGTGCGTGTGTGTGTGTGTGTGTGTGTGTGTGTGTGTGGTGAAATTCTAAAATATGTGTATTTGTTGCATTAAAAGGACCACACCCCATCTGTATAGCCTCATGGTGCCTTTTCAACTTCTATTGTTCTAATTACATCTCTCCAAGTTAGCAGTATCCCCAAATCATAAGTTCATGATGAAGCGGTTCAGGCTTTAAAAAAAAACACAAAATAAGTTTTGAGCAGTAAAAGTAAAAGAATAAAAGACTTGTTAGTAAAACAGATGACACTTAACACTGACGTGGACCTACATGCTACCATCTTCTTGGATTAGATAACAATCGTAGAGTTGGGGTGAAGATGGAGGACTGTTTCCATGGCTACCACTGTATTTCAGGTGTGCTGTCATGTCTTGTCCAGGTGGCAAGCTCGAGGTTTGGCAGAGGAAGCGGAAGTGATACTGAAAGCTGTGGTTCCTTGAATGGCCACTTGAGGCTGGCTCGAGGGACTTGATCCCCCCGTTCACCCCCTTGTTAAAATGGCTGATATAACAGGATTAAGCATCTCTACAGCCTGGTCAAAACACAGTTTTGGTCTATAACAACTGTACGTGGGGGGGGGGGGGGGGGTATAATGTATCATGTATTTAGAGTAAAATAGACATAAACGAAGAAACAAGACAGTTTCGGGGCATGATTGACAGGTCGTCTGTCCAGTGATCGCGCAGCTTGCAGATCATGGCACAAAAGCAGGCGGAGCTGCGGCTCAGGGAAACCCCTGGCCTTTTGCCGTCTCACAGGAGCTGCACAAGAACCCCAAGATGGCGGCGGCCCCTCTAGGCTTCTAAACAGAATAGTCCAAAAACTAATGGATGACGTCACGCTGACTCTGTCCATATGTTAAGACGGTTGATGGTCTTGTCCCTTTGCTAAACTTCATATTGTTTGTTGCAGATTCCTCTCTATGAGAACTCTGCTCCAGCCTCCAGATCCCAGCCCGACTCCACCTACCAGAGCTTCAATCCAGAAATCATGGATCAGGACCACATATACTTTACTGCCGAGCCAGACTCCACCTACGAGAACCTCAATCCAGCCACTGTGGATCAGGACCAAACACACTCTACTGTCGAGCCAGACTCCATCTACCAGAGCCTCAATCCAGCCACCATGGATCAATACCAAACACACTCTACTGCCGAGCCAGACTCCACCTACGTGAACCTCAATCCAGCCACCATGGATCAGGACCAAACACACTCTACTGTAGAGCCAGACTCCATCTACCAGAGCCTCAGTCAAGCCACCATGGATCAGGACCCAACATACTCGACTCTGGAGGCAGCATCAACCTACCAGAACTTCAGTCCAGCCAACATGGATCAGGACCAAACATACTCCGGTCTCGAGCTAGACTCCAGCTACCAGAACATCAGTCCAGACACCGTGGATCAGGACCAAACATGTTCTCATCTGGAGCTTGACTCCACCTAGCAGAACATCTGTCCAGCCATCATGGATCAGGAGGACCAAACAGACTCTACTGTGTGAGAAATAAAACAATGTTGTGTTTCATTCTAATGTAGAATCATCTCTGTCTGCAGAAAGGAGATGTATTTTTTTCTCTCTGTCCTGCATACCAAAGATGATGTCATAGCACAGGACCTGCAAACCAAAGATGACGTCATAGCACAGGACCTGCATACCAAAGATGACGTCATAGCACAGGACCTGCATACCAAAGATGATGTCATAGCACAGGACCTGCATACCAAAGATGATGTCATAGCACAGGACCTGCATACCAAAGATGACGTCATAGCACAGTACCTGCATGCATACAAAAGATGACCTCATAGCACAGGACTTAAATCTAGATACATGCAGCCAAAAGGCTGGAGGCACCAACTGAAGCTCACTGCGTGAGGCGTCTTGAATCACGCTGAAGGCGTTTATTTTCCAATAATAACCAGCTGGCTTATTACATGACTACTTACTAAAGAAATCAATAATTTGACACAAAATATTGATTCAAAATTGATTGTGTTGATTTAAAAATGATTGGCAGTGTGTCCATAACAACGTAACTTTGCTGCAGTCTTCTTAAGATTAGCCTTCTTATCGTTAGAATCCAGGTTGAACTGAGCTTTGCATTGATGGTGAAGTGAGACAAGGTGAATGGGACAATTATTTTGATGTTGACGTTTTTTGTCCCCACTCCTCTCTACGTTTCCTTCTTGCAGAGGCTTTGCTGACACCTGGAAACAAGCTAACGTTAGACTTGCTAACTAGCTAGTGTTAGCTTGGGCATGCTAACACACCAGCTGGGTAGATACAAGAACATTGTCTTTGTCTGAGATGTTTCTAACGAAGAGAGTGAAGTGTTTGGAGGCTGTACCTCGCCATTTTAACAGGCTGCTAGCTGCTTTTTTGCTACAGGCTGTTGCAAATGAGCTGACAATGTTACATTTTCCAAACTTTCTGTCTGCGGATTGATATGATTGGATGTGGCCTCTGGTCTGATATATAGTGAGCTCTGTTATACAGAAATAACAGACCGCTGAATGCCGTGATTGACCAATCAGAATAGACTATTCAACAAGGCTGTGCAATAAGAGTTGTTAAATGATGTTCTTTTTCACTGGTGAGTTTATAAATCTCACAAAATGAGTTTGTTTTGTTTTGCTTCAGATCAGTTCTCCTTGATACTGCTGTGGCCCAATGCTCTGCTGTCATTGTAAAGCCGTTCAAATCTCTATAATGGTGTGGAAATTATGTCCAATTATGTACAGTTTTTATGAGTATTCGAGTAAGAAGTTTTCATTTAGAATAGTTGTTTTTTTAAGTTTTGTATTTGGTGAACTGGATTTTGTTCTTACCGTAATTAGGAGATTACTGCCGTCAGATATAAACCCTTTTCACGGGGGCCATTTTGTGTCGAGTAAACACAGGTGCAAGCAAAACACTAATGAGGGTTTCCAACTTCCAGATGCAAGTTGGAAACCCTCATTACTGTTTTGCTTGCACCTGTTTACCCTGTCTTTTCAACACAAAATGGCCCCTGTGAAAAGGTTCTAATGTGTGTAAGTTTAATGGATATTGTTGAATTTGATTTAAAATCCAGTGTTGTAAACTGTTCATGTGCGAGAACAATGTTACACACTTTCTGTCTGCTTTTCTTTCATTGATTATTTTTGTACTTTTGTTACTTTCATGTGATAATTGAAAAATATATTAAAATAAAAACTTGTTAAAAATCCAACAACCTCAGTCTGTATTTTGTTCATAAGTCATGTAGGCCTATACTTTAGCCTTTTTATACTTGTATTACTATTTTACTAATACTAATACTAATACTAATACTAATACTACTACTACTACTAATACCACTACTACTATACGTTTATGTATTTTATATTTATGTCTCTGTCAACACAGTGAGCAAGTAAACATCAACAGAGAAAATCCAGTAGATGGCACTCTAGCCCCTTATCAGGTCTGTCACCCACCCCCCAACCCCCCCACCCCTCTCTCTCTCTCTCTCTCTCTCTCTCTCTCCCACCCCTTCTCTCTGATGATGCGGAAGTGAATTGAAAAGCTGTAGTTCCTCGAATGGCCACTAGGCATCGGAGGCAGTAGGCATAATGCCCGACTTTGTAACATGATTAAACATCTTTCCAGTTAGGGGTGAAACACGGTTTTGGTCTATATAGCTAATTTCACCTTTTCATAACAACTGTTAGGGGTCAATTCTTATATAACTCGCCAGTTTGGAGTAAAATAGATGATAGAAATGGGGGTGATTGACAGATCGCCTGTCCAGTGATCGCACAGCTTGCCGATCACAGACCAATAGCAGGTGGAGCTGCGGCTCTGGGAAACTCCCATCTCGCATGAAGTGTGGAAGGACTCAACCCATTCCCTCCGACTCTTCTGACGAAAAATCAAGATGGTGACGGCCAACGGAGAAGAAATTGAATGGGATAGCTACGTCCATATTATTTATGTCTATTGTTGAGACAGGAGGTTACATCAACTTCTCACAAAAACTCACTATACTCTCCCTCCTCTTCACACACCTCATCATGTTAGTAGGATCACAGTGAATGTATTTGTGATCAGAAAGTCATTCATGTATTCTTTGGACC
>NC_139643.1:13764335-13769335 GCF_964638095.1 Poromitra crassiceps
GCTAGGACGCTCGCCCTCACAAAACAACGACAAACAAACACAAACAAAAATCGCTGGTGTGCGATTTGTCTGCACATTTTTTTCTGCACAATCAGTGTCTGAAATTGGATAGGTTGAGGCCACGTCTCATCATAGACAGTCCACATGTCTGGGAACGCCCACAAAATGTTAACCGGCTGGCACGCGAGTGGGGTAAAACCGCCCATATATTATCTCATGGGCTGACTCACCAAAAGATGCGGTGATGCGGCTCTAAACTACATGTTTGGGGGTTCTAGAGCAGAACACAATACGTCTGCTCAGATGTGCGTTTACTGCGGTGGTTAAATCCCCAATCGTGTCTGCCTGGGCTGGGCTATCAGCTCAATTCGAACTTTGCTGAATGGATAGAACGGGGGAATTTACCCCACCCTGACCCCGCCCCCAGGCTAACCCAGCGTCTATTGTGGGCGTTCCTAGAGCCTGTATGGGCGTTCTCAGACATGCAGACTGTCTCTATACAGGATTGCGGGAATCCCGCATCTGTTTGTGCGAACTGCTGCATACGACTGGACAAGCCGCTTGTCACAGACAGGCGGGCAGAGCGTCACCTGCCTTCTCCTCCCTGTCAAAAGTGAACCAGAAAAATACATTTTAGGCTGTAGGCTGCTTTTGTGAAAAAGGGGCACAGACGAGTCCTCCTCTCTCTCTTCTCTCTCCACAATCAAAGTGGTTGAGTGGTTCTCAATGTGGGGTCCGGTGACCACCAGTGGTCCTTGAGAGGATTCCAGGATTCTCTGTTATCTCTCAACCTAATATATCGTCGCTGTCGTTCCAGGACCTCGAATTTCCAAAACAGAAACTTTTCAGGAAGTAAAAAAAACCTGTTTGCTCTTAAACTACTGAACCAAATGTCGTCCAAGTTGGCACACGTCTTAATTATAGTTAGTTTCCTGCTGAATGTGTCATTACTTTATTAATATCTTACCTGGATAAGCTCAAATGATGTTGTTTATATTATCAGTCCGACTTGGAAGCGCTTTCTCATGGCCAGTCAAGCGGGAGGCAGTCGCATGCTCATGCACGAGCCCCCAAGCTCCAGGCCGCGGTGGCGCGCGCAGGAGCAGCAGCATTGCCCCTCGCCTCTCATGGCCGAATGGGGGCTTTGGCATGGGGTGAGAAATAGTCTGACATAACGTAACGTTAACGTTATTTTATTCTCGTCAGAAAGCACTCCGATTTGCATGTTAAAACAAGTTTGCAGCCTAGGAATAACTGGAAAACATTTGATTGATATATTAACGTCAGAGGAAGCCAGGATTAGTCAAAACGATATGAGAAATACACAGCGCGTCTGCCGTGTGTCTTTTCCGGGTTTATTGTCCTGCGTGGGGGGGTACACGGAGGTAGGGGGGGAATTTCGAGGTTTGACTGACAGATTGAGGGCGAATGGCGTTACGAGATTTACTCACAAGCTCGTTTTAATGCTTTTCCATTGGTTGCATTTGTTAAAAACCACACAGAGACGTGAAGGGTGACCAATGGCATTGATTCATGACAAAAAATAAAAAAGTGAAAAAAGGCACATTCGAGGTCCTGGAACGACACCGACGATATATGGAATTCTGGACAAAATCATATCTAGGCTACATAAAAAAAATAAAAATAAAATCTGATTTGCATCTGAGAGACCAAATCTCATCATATGGGGGTCCATTGCCCCAATGTGAACTAAATTAGGGCTGGTTAGTATGAAAAAGGTTGGGAATGGTTTACAGCAACACAATGCCATTTCCTTCCTTTTATGATTATAGTGGCATTTATTGATAGTATTGTGTTACATAGGAGTTGGTAGGAAAATAACAGGCGATTGTAATCAATTAACAGGTGATTAACAGGTCAAGTTGTTAGGATGACGTCATCATTCCTACTTTGACGTCGTCATTCCTACTATCATGTCATCGATCACTGATGATGTCATGATTCATAAGTGTCTCAATCATGCCTTCCGATGGCCTCGCTGGTGATGTCATAACACATGTGATGTCATATTCTTTTATGCTATAAAGGTCCGTCCCGGCAGGCTCTCGCCAGTGACTCATAGACTCACATCAAGGATCACACCAACTCTGCAACCTCTGCAACCTGCAACTTCTGCAACCAACTTCTGCAATCTCTACAACCGTTCCCAAACCTTGAACAGTGGAGCCCCAGCCATCAAGTTCCACAACACCCCAGCTTCTCAAGACTTACCAAGTTTCCCGTGGCCCTCAACTACCCGCGAATAGATCCACATGTCTGACAGCGATCCTGACAGTATGAATCACTCAGAAATGGATTTAGCGGATAGATTTCCACCGATCAAGGAGGAAGACCCTTGGTGGGTGCGAGACCTGTCTCCAGGTCTCGCACAGGGGTTTGCAACAATACTTAAGCTGATTGCCCAGCAGGAAAAAGCAATCCAGGCTCTGGCTTCCGAAGCCGCTGATCGGCACGCCCTCTTGATTGGCCGGCTAGATCGTCTCGACGGGCTAGGCCCCCAGGGTGCCATTCCGCAGCCTTCTGCCCCTCCTGCCCCAGCTTCCGAGCGCACCCTCGTCCCGGAGGTTTCCAGACCCGCTGCCCCCCCACCTACCGCGGCCGTTGCTACTAGCCCTGCTTCTCGGCCGCCACCAGCTCCTAAGCACATACTCTGGGGGGGAGTTAGTGTCATCCCAAAGCGAAGGCAACCACATCTGAACACCAGCAGCCATCTGTACCGTGATCAGACCGGCAGGGTTCGCATCACACCAGAGGAGAGGCAGCGCCGTTTGGACACCCGGAGCTGCCGGTACTGTGGTCGAGCCGGGCATTACCTCTCCTCCTGCTCCCGGCGCCCAGTAAGTGGGTCCACCACTCGCCGGCCCGTGAGACTCTCAGCGGGTCAAGGCTCTAAGAGTCCAGCCCCGAAACCCGTACGGTCGGGCAGCGTTCCCTGCAGGACCCAGGAGTGGCAGTGTGTCTCCAAGAGGGTTAAGGAGTTGGAGAGGAGTGTCGATCGTCTCATTGAGAAGTTCAATCACTGCCTGCAGATCAGCTCCGTCCCCCCGCAGGGGGCCTCCGAGTCTGCTGGCCCTGAGGCACAACCTGTGGACCTGCCCCTCGCCGAGTCTGAACCTGTACCTGAGGTACAACCTGTGGACCTTCCCCTCGCCGAGTCTGAACCCGTACCCCAGCAGCAGCCAATTCCTGTCCTTGACCCACACGTAGGTTCCAGCTTCATGCTGGGAGGTTCCCGTAGTGTCGTCAGCCCTCGGTCAAGAGCAAGAAGAAATAAGAGGCGTTTAAAGGAGGAGACGGTGGGTGACCTCCCCAAACTACAGGTCGGGAGGGCAGGCCTCGCTGAGTCAGATCCCCCTGTGGCTCTGCCTTCGGAGACGGCGGCATTTGACCCTTTTGATGGTCTCCAGCCTCCCGTGTTTGGATCGTGCCCCGGGGGATGGCCGGCCCCAGAGGATCCACCGGACCCGGTAGAAGTTCTGTCTACGTATCGGTCCATCTATGGCTTCGATATCCAGTATTAGGGGGGAGCACCTCCACTGTCCTACACCCCCTTTGGGGTCTAACCACCTGCATCTAACCACCTGCTGAAGAGCACCTCACTCTCCTGCGCCCCCTTTGGGGCCTAACCACCTGCGTCTGACCACCTGCGGAGGAGCCCCTCCACCAGAACCTGCAGATTTTTTGTCTCCCAGATGCCATCCTTGATGGCCTCATTGGACGCCAGGTGGCGTCCGTTGAGGGGAGGGTACTTTTAGGATGACGTCATCATTCCTACTTTGACGTCGTCATTCCTACTATGATGTCATCGATCACTGATGATGTCATGATTCATAAGTGTCTCAATCATGCCTTCCGATGGCCTCGCTGGTGATGTCATAACACATGTGATGTCATATTATTTTATGCTATAAAGGTCCGTCCCGGCAGGCTCTCGCCAGTGATTCATAAACTCACATCAAGGATCACACCAACTCTGCAACCTCTGCAACCTGCAACTTCTGCAACCAGCAACTTCTGCAATCTCTACAACCGTTCCCAAACCTTGAACAGTGGAGCCCCAGCCATCAAGTTCCACAACACCCCAGCTTCTCAAGACTTACCAAGTTTCCCGTGGCCCTCAACTACCCGCGAATAGATCCACATGTCTGACACCGATCCTGACACAAGTGACACAAACAATGAGCTGTGTCTATTGTAGCGCCATCTTGGTAGGAAAATGCTTGTGACATCATGGGATTAGGCTTGGAGTTGTGAGGAGCTGGGAAAGTGTAGGGGAGTTACTATCTTGAAACCCCATAGTCTTTGGGTACAACGTGACGTCAGGTTGTACCACATTTTGTGCAGTTTTGAGGGCAAAAACAAAGCACTGTTCAACCCATAGAGGGCACTTATGCAGCTGAAAATGATACAAATGGTACAATGGTAACAGTTTGGTCTCAAATGTGGAAATTTTTACCTGAATTCTTCACACACCACCCCCAAAGTCATATATATTGGTTAACTCATTCATGGCCAGTTTAGGACTGCCAATATTTAGCACAGGCCAAAGATTTTCATAATTGTTGGTCATCTTTCAAGACCCACAGTAAATTATCTATTAGCACCAAAGTGATTTGCAATACCTCAAAATGAAGATGTACGTCTCTGGGTTCACCAGAAGAAAAAAAAGTGAGCTTTTAGCATGTTCTGTACTCTACTTATAGCCATTTATATACACCCTGTTTTCACCAAAAAGGTCTGAGAAATTGCAGAAAATTGCATTTTTGTAAAGGACACAATCTCAGACACAATCTCAGGCAGAACTCGCTCTCAATTCTTTTATTTTGAACTGTATTGACATCAGACATGTAAATATTCGTTATGACACAAATGACAAAAAAAAAATATATATATATATACATGAAGTGCTTTTTTTACATTCAACAATACAGTTTACTCAGTGTGAGTGAGTGTGAATGTGTGTGTGTGTGCGCGGGGCC
>NC_139643.1:13771835-13804335 GCF_964638095.1 Poromitra crassiceps
AGCACGCAGCATCAGAGCTACGCCTCCACCATTTTGGACCTGAAGGAGACTACTGAAATGACGCCAGGAAAAGGTCCCGCCTCCAAAGTGCTGTACAAAAGTACTTCTACTGAAATGGCCTGTGTTCTTCCTGGTCACGGTGTGTCTCTCTGTGATGGCTCTGTGCTGTTGTCATTGGAGCAAGGAGGTGTTTTAAGTCCAAAATGGCGGCAGAGTTTCGTGTCTTGGCTCTTGAAACTTAACCCCCCTAGCGGGCCCGCCGGCGGGCTGAGCCCTTGTCATCTCTCACAAATGACTCTCTACAGCAGCTTAGGAAGCACGCAGCGAGACATACAGCACACCAAAATGTCGGGAAGAAACGTGGCTACAAAACTCTGACAAGCATTTGTATTCAAACGAAAAATAATTCCAACCCCAAGCAACAATATCACCATGTAGCAAAAACAAGAAAACGGTGCATGCCTGCGTTTATGTGGTGATTTGTTTTTGCGAGTGAATCTTTTCTCTCCAAACGAGACGGCTTTTGAAAGCCAAGAATCTGCTCTTTCCAATGAAGTATAGCTCGTCTCTGAGAGATGAAAACTCAGTAGGCTGTCAAAGAACAGCAAAAAAGTGTTTAACGTTTTACAGATAAAACTACAAGTTATGTCTTACCTTTGCTGTTTTCCAATCAAAAGTTGTGTTTGACTTCATAAAAGCGCTACTAATTGCTACTCCTAATGCCTCTTCATCATCTTAAAGCGTACAGAGCAGAGGGAAACTCCAATAAAGCAACATGCATCTATTATGTACACACCAACCAAATTAAGCACAATTTACAAAATATGCACCTTTCAATATCACAACTGTACAAAGGTGTTAAAATACAATCGAAATCGGCCAATGGGGGCCCGAGATATCCTTCTGCGTAACGTCCCAGGCTTTGCCTGCAATTTGAAGAAGCCCTTTTGATACATTTCACACAATAAAAATACAGATATAACGCTTGAGGGTTATCCAAACCATAACGCATGTTAACTGAGTACCTATAGTGATATGTAAATAGGAGAAAAAAAAGGTATTTCAGTCTTCTACCATAGAAAAGTCAAATGGCACCCATGATGCCCAAAATGTGCCCAGATCAGATGCCCAAAATGTGCCCAGATCAGGTCCGCCTGGGCCTACATGTAGTAAACCATCTGTAAAATTGCTCTGGTTCACTTTCTAAGGATTTGCTTTGATACAAGCACTCATAAGATATTAGTCTACTGCTCCATAGAATAATTTGGCTACCAACCCATGATTTTCAGGTGCTTTTCATCCAAAATAGTGTTGTTTTTTTTAGGCGGCGCTTTAATTTTTATTTTTTTGCCATGTTCCAACTGATTTTACTCTGATACAGTACTTTTGTAATTGATTCTGACACTTCTACAGCAATCTCACAGGGGTTGGCTAGCTTTTGAAAAGAAATAATTTTCAGAAAATACCCTGTAGTTGTGGAGATATACTCCATTCAGTTCGGGCATGTCATTTTCGGCAGGTGAGCTGAAAAATAGGCTTAGGGATTAACAGAAACTCTAACTTTTTTTTGTTATCAATTTTTTTCTTTCTTTGACATGACAACAGACACTGCACATAACAAAAACACAAACACATAACAAAAAATGTACCCCTACCCCCCACCCCAGGCGGCTGAAACTGTCTACTTAAGTTGATGTCCCTCAAGTCACTTCTGCCTCAGCAGTATGGCATGTAGCTCAGGCTCAGTTTACACGACAACACTCCCTGCATGAAACCACACACTTTTGTAACACTTTTGTCAAATGGTGTCATTGGGTTCTGAAAATGCTAAAAAAGTCAAACCAGCTTCCAGAGTGTCATCTTTGATAACACCACCCTTACTGTCGCCGTGTAAAGTGGCAATACACAATCCTTGTGAAAACTGTGACGACACGCATGGGACAAGGAAAGACAAAGGGAGCATTCAACTGGCCTGTCAATATAGCCTCAAGGACACAAGTGAATCACATCGGCATTCAACAAACTATCATGACATCAGAAGAGTCAAACTCAGGCCAGATACATGGATTTCATCTGCCAAGTACTGCAAAGAAAACAGCTCTTTTTTGCCGGCTTTACTGGGTTTTTATTCTATTCTATTCTATTCACCTCATGTAGCCCCGCCCACTTGACCCATTATCCCATATCACGACTTCCTGTTCAAAACGTCGGCTGCTTTACCTGCTCAAACTAGTCTGACTCACCTGGTCAAACCTAGTTTGACTCACATTATTAGACTAGGTTTATGAGTCGCAGGAAGTGTAAATACAATCGGAACATCCAATTGTATTTCCACTTCCTTTTACTTTCTCAGACGGTCTCTTCTGCATAAGGTGAATAGGACGAATCAGCATGACGTCACTTCCCACCCAGAAATGCGGAACCCCGCAGCAGTTAACTAGTATGAGTTGTGCCAAACAAACATTAATAGAGAGGCAAAGTGACCGCCTACTTCCTGCTTCAGCGCTGTACCAGAGATTTTCATCCGCCATTTATATTCCCATATAGACATTTCGTAAAATGCTTATAAAATAGTTTTACTTCGTCAAGCCTAACGGTTCAGCTATATTTAGAATTGGGAGAGACCATAGAACATTTCACTCGGACCGAAAAACTACATCGAAAAAATATTTTCTTTAAACCCGCATTTTTTGTATGTTTTGGTCCAAGTGAAATGTTCTATGGTCTCCCCCGTTTCTAAATATATCTGTACCATTTGGTTTGAACAAGTAAAACTATTTGTATAATCGTTTTACAAAATGTCTATATGGAAAAATAAATGCAGATGAAAATCTCTGGTACAGTGCTGAAACAGGAAGTGACGTTCCACTTTGGCTCTCTATATCTCAAAAAGTATACAATATCACATCGCTTATATTTTGACATTCTGAGTGAGAGCAGAAGTAGCTCAAGAGTTTGATGTATAACATATGCATGTCGTGACTCATGTTAAAGTTGTGCAAGTGAACTGTCACAGTTTTTAAAATGTAAACCGAGTCAGCTGGCTAGAGTCAGACACTCAAGCTTCCCAAAGCTCACGCTCCATCTAGGGTTCCATTGCCGTTGCCCCCCAGTGACGCGGTTTGTTTACCAAAATGCTGCTCAGCTGATCCCTCCTATTCACCTTATGTAGCCCCGCCCACTTGATCCAGTTGTGTTATGACTTCCTGTTCAAAACACCGTCTGTTTTACCTGCTCACTAGTCTCTTAGAACAGACGAGTTGGCTTCCGCAATTTTCTAATGCTTCCGCCATACCGTCTGTACTTCGTGGGGGAGAATCATGCACCAACCGGAATGGGAAGCAGAAAGGCGGGTCTTTCGCTCATTAGTCCAATCAGAATCCAATATGCCGGCAGAAAGGCGGGTCTTCCGCTCATTAGTCCAATCAGAATCCAATATGCCGCATTCGCGTGTCGTGATTGGTCGGATTCCATAGAACTTCCTTCCAGTCTGAAGGTTTTTTTCCCAACTTCCTTGTGCATGTTCTGGGGGTGTAACGTACAGACTGTATAGCTGCATTCGCCGGATGTAGATGAGACAGTCTGTTTTAAGAGACTACCTGCTCACTAGTACTGTACTGTCACAGGAAGTGTAAACACATTAGGAAGTAACTGGCTGACCGCTGTGTTGGAACATAAGGTGTATAGTTTGCCAAACTTTTTTTCTGGGGACCCACTTTTTAAAAATAACATCGTAAATAAAAGACTGCGGAAGAAATTCTGCAAATTTATTTGGTCACCCAAATATAATCTCCTGCGACCCACCTGTGGGTACTGACCCAATCTTTAGCAAACACACTTTAATGCACCAATCTGCAGCAGTGTATCACTAACTTCAAGGTTCAAGGTTCAAGGTTTTTATTGTCACATACAGCATCACAGAAGCAATGAGCAGTGAAATTAGGGCCGCAGCCACTCCAAGACTGTGCACATGCAGAGACAGACAAGACAACATAATACGGTCAACAGTTAAAAACATAGTGCAGTCAAATATAGTAAGAACCAATACTAAGTTAAGGGGTTAAAATTAAGAATAAAATTTTTTATTAAAATTGGATAAACGCTAAGAGTTCACCATGCGCATTCAAGTCTAGCCGAGTAGGGGGTTCCCCCAATAGCACCGTAAATCCCCCAATAATTTGATAGGCAGTAGAAGAAGAAAAAATATATATATATGTACATAGCAGCAATAAACATAATGCACTACAGTACCAAAAGAAGTGCAAATGTATCTAAAGTGCTTGATTTCATACTATAACAATATAAATCTGTATAACCATATATAACTATAATATACTAACCACCATATATCATTATTACCATCATCATATATATATATATACATACATACACATATATATATACATAAATATATATACATATACATACATACACAACCATCTATTTGTGGGTATCAAGGGCCCTAATGGCCTGAGGGAAGAAGCTATTCTTCATTCTCTCAGTCCTAGCTGCTAGGTGTCTCATTCTCCTCCCAGACCGCAACCTCTCAAACAAGTGGTGGCCTGGATGGGAGCTGTCCTTCATTATCTTTGTCGCCTTGGCTCTGCAACGTTTACGGTAAATATCCTCCAGGCGGGGCAAGGTGGAGCGGGTGGTGCGCTCCGCGGCCTTTATGACCCGAGTCAGCCTCTTCCTGTCCTTGCCGCTGCAGTTGCCATACCAGGCAGTGATGCTGCCCGTCAGCACTGACTCCACTGTGGCAAAGTAGAAGGCTTTCAGTAAGGCTGAGGATTTTGTGTGCTTCCTCAGCCTCCTGAGATGGTACAGCTTTCCTGCCGTCTTCTTCACCAGGGCAGAGACATGAGCGCTCCATGTCAGGTCCCCACTGATGTGTACTCCCAGGTACTTGTAGCTGTCCACTATTTCCACTGGGGTCCCGTCGATCGTAATCGGTAGATGTGAGGTCTTCTTGCTCCGCCTAAAATCCATTACCATCTCCTTCGTCTTGGTCACATTCAGTAGGAGATTGTTCTCCTTGCACCAGGACATTAGGTGTTCCACCTCCTCACGATAGGCTGTCTCGTCATTATTTGAGATCAGCCCCACCACCACTGTATCGTCCACGAACTTCCCTATGATGGTTGAGGGGTGTGTCGCCACACAGTCATGAGTGTATAGGGGGTAGAACAATGGACTCAGTCCACAGCCCTGGGGAGCACCGATGCTCAGGGTCCGAGGGCCTGTGATGTTGTTGTTGCCCCACCTCACCCTCTGGGGCCTGTCTGTCAGGAAGTTGAGGTGCCAGGGGAGGAGAGATGGAGTGATCTCCAGGTCTCTCATCTTCCTGATGAGCCTCTGAGGAACAATCGTGTTAAAGGCGGAACTGAAGTCCACACACAGCCACCGTGTGTAATTCCCCTTTCCAGCATCCAGATGTGAGTTTGTGGCATGCAGCAGGTGGGAGATTGCATCCTCAGGGCTTCTGTTCTTTTTGTAGGCGAATTGGGTGGGGTCGAAGGAGTCTGGAAGTTGTTTTAGAATCATGTTCTTAACCAGGGTCTCAAAGCACTTCATGAGTATTGATGTTAAAGCTACGGGACGGTAGTCATGATTAACTTACATTATTCAAATTACAAATCGTTATCAAAACCCTGTCATGCTGTCAATGTGGAACCAAAGGTGAGAATGCAACGACAGTTTGCTGTTTCATGCAGAGCGCGCTGTCGTCTAAATGTGACAGTTTGCTGTTTCATGCAGAGCACGCTGTCGTCTAAACGTGACAGTTTGCTGTTTCATGCAGAGCACGCTGTCGTCTAAACGTGACAGTTTGCTGTTTCATGCAGAGCACGCTGTCGTCTAAACGTGACAGTTTGCTGTTTCATGCAGAGCGCACTGTCGTCTAAACGTGACAGTTTGCTGTTTCATGCAGAGCACGCTGTCGTCTAAACGTGACAGTTTGCTGTTTCATGCAGAGCACGCTGTCGTCTAAACGTGACAGTTTGCTGTTTCATGCAGAGCACGCTGTCGTCTGAACGTGACAGTTTGCTGTTTCATGCAGAGCGCGCTGTCGTCTAAACGTGACAGTTTGCTGTTTCATGCAGAGCGCGCTGTCGTCTGAACGTGACAGTTTGCTGTTTCATGCAGAGCACGCTGTCGTCTAAACGTGACAGTTTGCTGTTTCATGCAGAGCGTGCTGTCGTCTAAACGTGACAGTTTGCTGTTTCATGCAGAGCACGCTGTCGTCTAAACGTGACAGTTTGCTGTTTCATGCAGAGCGCGCTGTCGTCTGAACGTGACAGTTTGCTGTTTCATGCAGAGCACGCTGTCGTCTAAACGTGACAGTTTGCTGTTTCATGCAGAGCGCGCTGTCGTCTAAACGTGACAGTTTGCTGTTTCATGCAGAGCGCACTGTCGTCTGAACGTGACAGTTTGCTGTTTCATGCAGAGCACGCTGTCGTGTAAACGTGACAGTTTGCTGTTTCATGCAGAGCGCACTGTCGTCTAAACGTGACAGTTTGCTGTTTCATGCAGAGCACGCTGTCGTCTAAACGTGACAGTTTGCTGTTTCATGCAGAGCACGCTGTCGTCTGAACGTGACAGTTTGCTGTTTCATGCAGAGCACGCTGTCGTGTAAACGTGACAGTTTGCTGTTTCATGCAGAGCACGCTGTCGTGTAAACGTGACAGTTTGCTGTTTCATGCAGAGCGCGCTGTCGTCTAAACGTGACAGTTTGCTGTTTCATGCAGAGCGCGCTGTCGTCTAAACGTGACAGTTTGCTGTTTCATGCAGAGCGCGCTGTCGTCTAAACATGACAGTTTGCTGTTTCATGCAGAGCACGCTGTCGTCTAAACGTGACAGTTTGCTGTTTCATGCAGAGCGCGCTGTCGTCTAAACGTGACAGTTTGCTGTTTCATGCAGAGCGCGCTGTCGTCTAAACGTGACAGTTTGCTGTTTCATGCAGAGCACGCTGTCGTCTAAACGTGACAGTTTGCTGTTTCATGCAGAGCGCGCTGTCGTCTAAACGTGACAGTTTGCTGTTTCATGCAGAGTGCGCTGTCGTCTGAACGTGACAGTTTGCTGTTTCATGCAGAGCGCGCTGTCGTCTAAACGTGACAGTTTGCTGTTTCATGCAGAGCGCGCTGTCGTCTAAACGTGACAGTTTGCTGTTTCATGCCGAGCGCGCTGTCGTCTGAACGTGACAGTTTGCTGTTTCATGCAGAGCGCGCTGTCGTCTAAACGTGACAGTTTGCTGTTTCATGCAGAGCGCGCTGTCGTCTAAACATGACAGTTTGCTGTTTCATGCAGAGCGCGCTGTCGTCTAAACGTGACAGTTTGCTGTTTCATGCAGAGCGCGCTGTCGTCTAAACGTGACAGTTTGCTGTTTCATGCAGAGCGCGCTGTCGTCTAAACATGACAGTTTGCTGTTTCATGCAGAGCACACTGTCGTCTAAACGTGACAGTTTGCTGTTTCATGCAGAGCGTGCTGTCGTCTAAACGTGACAGTTTGCTGTTTCATGCAGAGTGCGCTGTCGTCTAAACATGACAGTTTGCTGTTTCATGCAGAGCACGCTGTCGTCTAAACGTGACAGTTTGCTGTTTCATGCAGAGCGCGCTGTCGTCTAAACGTGACAGTTTGCTGTTTCATGCAGAGCGCGCTGTCGTCTAAACGTGACAGTTTGCTGTTTCATGCAGAGCGCGCTGTCGTCTGAACGTGACAGTTTGCTGTTTCATGCAGAGCACGCTGTCGTGTAAACGTGACAGTTTGCTGTTTCATGCAGAGCGCGCTGTCGTCTAAACGTGACAGTTTGCTGTTTCATGCAGAGCACGCTGTCGTCTAAACGTGACAGTTTGCTGTTTCCTGCAGAGCGCGCTGTCGTCTAAACATGACAGTTTGCTGTTTCATGCAGTGCACGCTGTCGTCTAAACGTGACAGTTTGCTGTTTCCTGCAGAGCACGCTGTCGTCTAAACGTGACAGTTTGCTGTTTCATGCAGAGCGCGCTGTCGTCTGAACGTGACAGTTTGCTGTTTCATGCAGAGCACGCTGTCGTGTAAACGTGACAGTTTGCTGTTTCATGCAGAGCGCGCTGTCATCTGAACGTGACAGTTTGCTGTTTCATGCAGAGCACGCTGTCGTCTAAACGTGACAGTTTGCTGTTTCATGCAGAGCGCGCTGTCATCTGAACGTGACAGTTTGCTGTTTCATGCAGAGCGCGCTGTCGTCTGAACGTGACAGTTTGCTGTTTCATGCAGAGCGCGCTGTCGTCTAAACGTGACAGTTTGCTGTTTCATGCAGAGCACGCTGTCGTCTAAACGTGACAGTTTGCTGTTTCCTGCAGAGCGCGCTGTCGTCTAAACATGACAGTTTGCTGTTTCATGCAGAGCACGCTGTCGTCTAAACGTGACAGTTTGCTGTTTCCTGCAGAGCACGCTGTCGTCTAAACGTGACAGTTTGCTGTTTCATGCAGAGCGCGCTGTCGTCTGAACGTGACAGTTTGCTGTTTCCTGCAGAGCACGCTGTCGTCTAAACGTGACAGTTTGCTGTTTCATGCAGAGCGCGCTGTCGTCTGAACGTGACAGTTTGCTGTTTCATGCAGAGCACGCTGTCGTGTAAACGTGACAGTTTGCTGTTTCATGCAGAGCGCGCTGTCGTCTGAACGTGACAGTTTGCTGTTTCATGCAGAGCGCGCTGTCGTCTGAACGTGACAGTTTGCTGTTTCATGCAGAGCGCGCTGTCGTCTAAACGTGACAGTTTGCTGTTTCATGCAGAGCACGCTGTCGTCTAAACGTGACAGTTTGCTGTTTCCTGCAGAGCGCGCTGTCGTCTAAACGTGACAGTTTGCTGTTTCATGCAGAGCACGCTGTCGTCTAAACGTGACAGTTTGCTGTTTCCTGCAGAGCACGCTGTCGTCTAAACGTGACAGTTTGCTGTTTCATGCAGAGCGCGCTGTCGTCTAAACGTGACAGTTTGCTGTTTCATGCAGAGCGCGCTGTCGTCTGAACGTGACAGTTTGCTGTTTCATGCAGAGCACGCTGTCGTCTAAACGTGACAGTTTGCTGTTTCATGCAGAGCACGCTGTCGTCTAAACGTGACAGTTTGCTGTTTCATGCAGAGCGCGCTGTCGTCTGAACGTGACAGTTTGCTGTTTCATGCAGAGCACGCTGTCGTCTAAACGTGACAGTTTGCTGTTTCATGCAGAGCACGCTGTCGTCTAAACGTGACAGTTTGCTGTTTCATGCAGAGCGCGCTGTCGTCTGAACGTGACAGTTTGCTGTTTCATGCAGAGCGCACTGTCGTCTGAACGTGACAGTTTGCTGTTTCATGCAGAGCGCACTGTCGTCTAAACGTGACAGTTTGCTGTTTCATGCAGAGCACGCTGTCGTCTAAACGTGACAGTTTGCTGTTTCATGCAGAGCACGCTGTCGTCTAAACGTGACAGTTTGCTGTTTCATGCAGAGCACGCTGTCGTCTAAACGTGACAGTTTGCTGTTTCATGCAGAGCGCGCTGTCGTCTGAACGTGACAGTTTGCTGTTTCATGCAGAGCGCGCTGTCGTCTAAACGTGACAGTTTGCTGTTTCATGCAGAGCGCGCTGTCGTCTAAACGTGACAGTTTGCTGTTTCATGCAGAGCGCGCTGTCGTCTAAACGTGACAGTTTGCTGTTTCATGCAGAGCGTGCTGTCGTCTAAACGTGACAGTTTGCTGTTTCATGCAGAGCACGCTGTCGTCTAAACGTGACAGTTTGCTGTTTCCTGCAGAGCGCGCTGTCGTCTAAACGTGACAGTTTGCTGTTTCCTGCAGAGCGCGCTGTCGTCTAAACATGACAGTTTGCTGTTTCATGCAGAGCACGCTGTCGTCTAAACGTGACAGTTTGCTGTTTCATGCAGAGCACGCTGTCGTCTAAACGTGACAGTTTGCTGTTTCATGCAGAGCACGCTGTCGTCTAAACGTGACAGTTTGCTGTTTCATGCAGAGCACGCTGTCGTCTAAACGTGACAGTTTGCTGTTTCCTGCAGAGCGCGCTGTCGTCTAAACGTGACAGTTTGCTGTTTCCTGCAGAGCGCGCTGTCGTCTAAACGTGACAGTTTGCTGTTGCAGACTTCTGCTTGAAACTCTCCCCCGTCCGTTCATACTTGCGTTTGCTACCATCCTCTCCTCCCTTCCTCCTCTCACCTTTTCTTTTGCACCACAGCTTTCAAAATGTATTAAACATGGGTCATTTACAGCAGGGCGATGTGGGAATGTAGGACTTTAATCATGAGAGAGATAACGAGGAAAAGAGTGGAAGAGAGATACAAAGTATGGAGACAAGATAGGTGGATTTTTATCCTCATCTAGATTTGGACAACTATTTGGAAAACCATATCAGTGGTGTAAAGGATCAGTTCATCCCAGGCCTGGGCAAGAGACACGGTGGGCCTGTGAAGAGGCTCTGGGTTATGGGCCCCCTGAGCTCTTGGGCCCCTGGGCCTGGGCCGGTATAGGCCCGTTCACTAATACATCCCTGTGTCACTGTTGTTGTTGTTGTTTTCTTCCTCAGACTTTCTGGCTCCTCCCTGTTTTCTTTTCTTTGAATGTCAGTTGAATGCTGCTTCCTGCAGTAATATGCATCCTCAAACGGAATGAAATTGTCTCGCCCTCAGGGCTTCCGTCGTAACGTGAGTCAACACCGCAACACAAATGGAGGAATCACCTTCAGAATGAGGTGCTTCTTTTGAGACTCAAAGTGAAGATTTGTGTGGGAAAGCACACGGAGCGTGAGCTGTTGTCTTTGATCATTTCTACATTTCTTTCTTTGTGTTCTTCTCTTCAGATGAGGACAGGAGCAAACACAAGGAACATCTTTCAAGTTGCACTCAACAACTTTGGACAAACCTTATAGGATGTGTGTGGCGCCGCGTGAACGAGCCGATATATACTCTCGAGTTTTGTTCTCATTTGCAATATTGAACATGTGAAAAACAGATCTACTCCAAATGTTACAAATTAGAGATAGCCTTGGTTGACACGATAATAGCATTTTATTGAGTGGATCCTGTCTGATTTGTACATTATGAATAAAAGAAAACACATAATGATTTGTTTTTTTCTCCACCAAAATGGATTTACAGAACTGAACTCTTCACACATCAGTAACCACATCATAAGCACACAGGAAGGGAGGATGCCATGTTTGGTTTCCTTGAAACTGTGTGTGTGTGTGTGTGTGTGTGTGTGTGTGTGTGTGTGTGTGTGTGTGTGTGTGTGTGTGTGTGTGTGTGTGTGTGTGTGTGTGTGTGTGTGTGTGTGTTCTCCATTTATCTCCATTCATTTATGTTTTGAAGGAAAGGATTATCAGGAGGTTAACCTGACCCACAGGAATGTACCAGCCAGGCAGAGGTTACTATCTGTGTGTGTATGTGTGTGTGTGTGTGTGTGTGTGTGTGTGTGTGTGTGTGTGTGCGCGTGCGTGCGTGCGCGTGCGTGTGTGTGTGTATATTATGTTGCCTAATCATCAACCTAGGTCAATATCTCCAAATGATGCAGCATTTTTAAAAGGTGCTTTTTGTACTCTTGAATGTCAATTTGACTTGTAAATGAAGGATTTAAAATGTGTGTGTGTGTGTGTGTGTGTGTGTGTGTGTGTGTGTGTGTGTGTGTGTGTGTGTGTGTGTGTGTGTGTGTGTGTGTTCTCCCAATAGTGTAAAGGAGACAGGGGAGTGGCAGGGGAGGAGCGACAGAACCCCCCCGGGCTATGGCTCACACACACACACACACACACACACACACACACACACACACACACACACACACACACACACACATGCACGTGTACACACACGCACGCACGCCCAGACAGTGATCCAACTTGACATTTGGAAAAAACAACAAACGGTTGCTTTGTAATCTCTCGTGTGATTGGTTGGTTTTGCAGATGCACAGACTGTGGTTGGTTTGAATGTTGCATTTAAAAAGAAGCCTCTGTGACAGTTACAATGGAAAACAAATAAATAAAAGCAACAGAAAAAGAAAAGAAAGCAGTGAAGCTGGTACGGAGTGGCGACTGGCAGTATGATGGCTTTACAAGGCTGTGAAATCCTACTAAGAACTACAAATATGGCTCTAAACTTGACAGTTTTTTTTGTAAACATCCAAAGGAGGGGGACAAAAAATCATCTCTGAAAACATTAAATCACGATTAAACAAAGAAAAGCCCACATATAATCAAAAACAAGTCAGGAAAAACTCAATTGTTTCGTTACAGTGTACAAAGAATGTCCATCTCTATTATTTACAATGACTTTATCATTAAGGCTACACTCTTAAAAAACACGTTTCATTTGCAACAAATCTGTCAGTTAGTCCAGGATAACAGATACAATGTTTTTTTTCTTTTCAGCACATCATCAGATAACAGGATCAACACATGTTGTGTGCATGTGTGTTGTTTTGAATAGATTGTGTGTTCTGCGTTATCTCAAACTATAGAAACACGTAGGCTACCAAATAAGTTGAAAATGACATTTATCTTTTTTAAGATTGTAAGTTCAATATGAGCATCGCAATCATGGAGTTAAGGCACAGATTGAAAGTACAAACAACAAACAACAAAAAAGAGCTGGAAAAACGTGTGTGTGTGTGTGCGTGCATGCGTGCGTGTGTGTGTGTGTGTGTGTGTGTGTGTGTGTGTGCGTGCGTGCGTGCGTGTGTGTATGTGTATGTGTGTGTGTGTGATCCGCAGAAAAGCTAAGATCTTCAGCTCCAGTTATTTTTTTTATGATTATTTAAGAACACAATAAATACTTTTCTCACTGGAGATCAGTGCATGTTATGTTAAAGACTACAGATCACACATGAGCACGAGAAAACAGATCACCAACCAGTTCAAAGCACAGCGTCAATCATCTGAGGTTTCCACAAAATACTTAGGAATCAAACCAAAGACCAAGAAGATCAAAACTTCAAATAATACAAAAATGCTGGGTGTAAAAACAGTGGCTTCAATTGTAGCCTACATCTTGGATCATCAACTATTTTCAAAACTCCCTAAACTTGGATTTACATCAAGGGGCTATAATTGACTTTAAAGCAGTGGTTCTCAACGTGGAGTGCGGGGACCACCAAGGGTCCTTGAGGGGGTTCCAGGGGGTCCCCAGATAAGTGATGAATTGTCAAACTTCAGCATGATTTCATTTACAAGCAGTTATCGCCATTAGATAATGTACAGTAGTCATGACTCATGTAGATCATAATATGATATGAATATGAGAGACAACAGAGACACTATATTATAGTGTCTCTGTTGTCTCTCTACCTGCAATACAGACAGTCATGGAACTTGGGACAAAATCAGATCTAACAATAAAAGATATTCTCTGGTTTGAGTCCGAGAGACACATTGTCATCAGATGGGCGTCTATGGTCCTAATGTGGACTAAATAGTCCAAATAGTGGACTATTTAGTCCACATTAGGGGTCCTTGACATGAAAAGGGTTGAGGATCCCTGCCGTCCCACTGAGGGGTGGGGATGGAGAAAGGAGAAACACATTAGATCTGCTCTTACAAAAAACTCAGTAGCACCGCCCTGAAGCTCGCAAACGTTCCCTCCAAAACCCAAAGAATGTCCCCGCCCACAAAACCTGTAGTCCTCTTTTTGTCCTCTTCTCATCTGATCATCTTCTCCGGCTCCCCCCTGCATGTTGAGTCCTGCCGTAGCGTAGCCCAACCCTGAGCATGCATGGCTCTCTGCTCTCACGCACCGCAGGCCGGGAGGAACCAGGGACAGCGCACCAGACGGATCCCTGCGGTCACGTCTGAGTGGTGTGTCCATTGAATCTGTGTGTGTGTGTGTGTGGGTGTGTGTGGGGGGGGTGGGGGGTGGGGGGTGGGGGGGGTTTGTATTTGCAAATAAACAAACCCCAAAGCTTGTTTTAGCCTGCTGGGAGCAGCAGATGGGCGGGGTCTACTGCATCAGATGGGCGGGGTCTACTGCATCAGATGGGCGGGGTCTACTGCATCAGAGGGGCGGGGTCTACTGCATCAGGATGATTCAGAGATATTTAAGGAAGTGTCTGACTCATGTTGGTGTTATGAAGCTGTGTTCTCACAGGACAGGAACAGTACGTCCTGACTTACAGAGCTAGAGTCCAGAAAAACCTGTGACGGAGCTGAACAATGTGCTCCAATCAGGATGAGCTCGGCCTTCGGAGTTTAGCTTCTACTGGCTGTCAGATATGTCACTCAAACGAGGGTGGGCAGTGTCTCTAAGTTGCGAAGCACCTATAGGATTTAATGGATGTACATCCTGGTAAAGGTACGGATATTGCTGATTATTGTGGACCAGGAAGTAGACGCAGCCATACGGCAGCTTTGGCCTTGTTTGAATGAAGTCCCATTAACGTTAATGGTGACCTGACACTGTGCCGGTATAGGTGTAAATATAAACAGCTGCTCACCCTGCAGACACCAGGGGCTCGAACCACCAGACAACAAGAATAGTCAGAGAGAAAACGCTCCAATCACAACTCCCACCTCCAACAGTACATACTGTAAAAGTACATGCTGTAACAGTGACACTACTGTATCACTGTCAGAGCATGTGCTGTACCAGTACATGCTGTAACAGTGACACTGCTGTATCACTGTAGGAAACATCAAGCAAAGTCTGCAGGCTCTTTGGCTCAAAGAGAGAAACAATCTGGTTTAGACCAGACCTTCACACTAAAACGTGAATCTTGTTGAACGTGTGATAAAACAGGAACATGGATTGTAAAGCTGCATAGGGACCTCGGTAAAAAAAACTCTCTCCTGGAAGCACATTTCCAACCAAGTGGGCGTTTTTCAAATAAAGCGGAAATACATGATCGATGGCCACTGGACCTTATTTTGGGTTTTAGATACTGGAGAAATAGGTCTTTATTTTAGCACTTCTTTAAAAAATTCTGCATACGTTTTTCCCAAACATCAAGAATTTGCGCTGTACCGTACCGAGGCATTTTGGATCAACGTTGTCAAACATAGCATCCGAAAAGCAAAAGCAAAGCTAACTTTCAAAGCCTTCTCTTTCCATCCTATACGGCAGACTCCACCCACATGGCACCTAAAGCATGGTAAAACAAACCCAGAAAACGTGATCTGCAGATACTATTATAGCCAGGTCTTGTATGTATGCGTGTACCTGTGCTGCTCTGTCGATGTGTGTGGGCTCTCTGCCTGTGATCAGCCAGGTGTGACAACTCCACCTCAGTCCTTTGGTATTCCCGTGTGTGTGTGTGGGAAAAGGGGGGGAGGGGTCCCGGGGGGAAGGGGGGGGTCCCTTGGCGTTGTTGAAGTAAAAAAAAAAAAATCCTCCTCGGGTTTCCAGCGGGATAAAGGAAATCACTCATCACGACCGTTAGTCCGTCAGCTCGAGTCCGGAAACGTCTCGGTCGCACAAAGTCCACGGTGTGCTGAGTTCCCCCAGGGAGGCGAGAGGCAACGATGACATGTGTGTGTGTGTGTGTATGTGTGTGTGTGTGGGGGGGGGGGGGACATTCCTGTGATGGTTTGGTGACTGTTTGCTTTAGCCAGTGTATCAGAAAGGGATGGAGGTGGAGGTGGGGGTTGTTAGGGGGGGGCGATGGGGTCAAGGGTGAGAGATAGGGATGAAAGGTCTGCATGAACAGACACACATACGAACGACACTGGAGACTCCAGTCCAGGTAGTAGTCCACGCCCAAATATGTAGGTCAAGCTAGGTCTGTTAGATCATCGAGTTTTGTTTCCGTTGGCGGGAGATCGGGCACCTCAACGTTCACGTCAGCCAATGAGGAGGAGGAATAGAGGGAGGCGGCCTGAGAGAGAGAGAGAGAGAGAGAGGAGAGAGGAGCGGGCTTCACTGTGATTGGCTGCCGGACTGGAGAGGAAGCTGTTGAAGCCGACGCCCAGCTGCAGAGGTGGTTCTTGGGAAACAAACCGGTGTGATTGTTTGGGTTGGTGTCTCCTGAGGGAGGAGAGAGAGAGACAGGATGTTATACTCGCTCTGCTTGTAACATGAACGTACCGTTTACCCAGGGAGGAATACGCTCATTGTTATATTAATGATCAGCTGGCATCTGATGCATCATGGCATTGTATTCTCTATGGTTTCTGTTCCATTGAGTCCAAGCCTTTTTGGCTTGGCCCTTAAAAGTCCCATTTTGTGTAAAACAAGATTTCCTTGCTCTCAAAACACGTGGGGCCATATCGTCGCAAAGGCGGTCATTTCGCGTTTGCGCTTGTTTCGCACTCGTTTAACGCTGCGTGCAATGCAAATTGGGGCCGTGCACAAGCGCATTTGTATTCTCCCTGCCGCGCTATGACCTCTATGCCTGTTATAATTGTAGTGGACATGCATGGAGGAGGCGTGCCACATGTCAAACTAGGCGTGTCCACGCTAAATGCAGGGACACAGATGGCATTCTCCTATCGCCAGCATGCGCACAATTACTTTGCGCTAAGAGCTTTGAAAAGCACCTCTTAAGCGCAAAAATACCCCGCTGCGATTGAGCGCAGCATAATCTCCACGCTGCGCAGCGCAGCGCAGAGGAGTTCCTTTTGGATACGTCATTACGTGCCACGCCAGGACATCAAATTCTGCTGCTAAAATTGGGTAACCAGCAGATTATTCAGTGAGGCAATCAACTATAATTCACTGAGAAACTTTTATCACATCGCAAAGAGGGGTTAATGGCAAATTAATTGAGGAAACTTGGACATTGTAGCCTACTTGCAATGCACCTTCACCTATCCCATATAGGGATCAAATAAATTAAAATAAAACGAAAATGATCCTTCGGCATCCTGACCCCCAGCTTGGGAATGACTGGCCTATTCTACTGTAGCCTGATTTCCGTTTATCTGAAAATACGCCAACTTTCACCAAAACAACTATAGAAACAGAAAATGAACAAGTCATACAGAAACTCCATACATTCCATATCAATGATAAACACCACAAGTCTCGTCATGCAGAAAGTACAGTATGAACAGCTTATTTTAGTCTGAGTCAGCGACAGAGAATGCAATCTAAAACACCCATTTCCTGTGTGTTTATTTCCACTATAACCGCCTGCAGGCTCGTCACACTGAAACTGCACAGGTCATAGTCAGAGCCCCAAGTGCATTCCGGTGTAGACAGGGAGGACGTGCAGCACACTGTGTAGTCTACTTTATATATGGCTCAACAGTGACGGCCTGCTTTTTCCTCAGCTCCCGTTCCATCAGACGATCCCCCATTCATTTTCTCCATAGGTGTTTCGAAAAAAATAAAAAATGGGGGGAAATTATATTTTAGCTTTTATTTATTTTTTTATTTTTTTGCTCCAAGTGAAATGTTCTTTGGTCAGTCACGAGTCAGCTCTGAGCTGCGAAAAAGTAGGCGGCGACTGTTGAACTCTATAGAGAGGCAAAGTGACCACCTACTTCCTGCTTCAGCACTGTACCAGAGATTTTCATTTATTTTCCCATATAGAAATTTGGTAAAATGCTTATAAAAATAGTTTTACTTGTTCAAACCAAACGGTTCAGATATATTTAGAAACAGGAGAGACCACATACCATTTCAGTCAGACTAAAACGTAAAAACAAAAAGGCAGATTTAAAGAAAATATTTTTTCGATGAAGTTTTGGTCCGAGTGAAATGTTCTATCTATGGTCTCTCCCGATTCTAAATATAGCTAAACCAAACGGTTCAGCTATATTTGGTTTGACCAAGTAAAACTCTTTTTATAAGCATTTTACGAAATGTCTATGGGAAAATAAATAGCGCATAAAAATCTCTGGTACAGCGCTGAAGCAGGAAGTAGGCGGTCACTTTGCCTCTCTATTGACAAACTGGGCTTGGTGAGCAGAAACCACACTGATACACTCGTTGAATGTGATGTTAATACAATGCAGAAATATCACAGTGGTGAAAACCTTGCATGACATTTCAAATAAACCCGCCCCCCCCTGCAAAATAAAACTATATTTTCTACGCTGCGTGGTTATATATTTCGATATTCCATGATGTTTTTTATGCTGTTTGTCCTATTTTAACTAGCTTATTATTGGACTAGCTATGACTAGCTACTAGTCAAAATGAATGATTTGTTGATGTTAAAATGTGACATGCGGCACATTTAAGTTTAATTTATTCACAGTTGCAGGGGGCGCAGACAGAGAGACAAGCCCCGCCCCCAACTCAATGTAAAGTCGACCCTCTTATCTTAAAGGCTGAGGACTTACAGGTGACGTACAAATACCTAGATATGTGTAACAACACACAGAGGCAGATATGATATGACCCCATGCTCTCTCTCTCTCTCTCTCTCTCTCACACACACGCACACACACACACACACCAAAAATACCCCGCTGCGATTGAGCGCAGCATAATCTCCACGCTGCGCAGCGCAGCGCAGAGGAGTTCCTTTTGGATACGTCATTACGTGCCACGCCAGGACATGAAATTCTGCTGCTAAAATTGGGTAACCAGCAGATTATTCAGTGAGGCAATCAACTATAATTCACTGAGAAACTTTTATCACATCGCAAAGAGGGGTTAATGGCAAATTAATTGAGGAAACTTGGACATTGTAGCCTACTTGCAATGCACCTTCACCTATCCCATATAGGGATCAAATAAATTAAAATAAAACGAAAATGATCCTTCGGCATCCTGACCCCCAGCTTGGGAATGACTGGCCTATTCTACTGTAGCCTGATTTCCGTTTATCTGAAAATACGCCAACTTTCACCAAAACAACTATAGAAACAGAAAATGAACAAGTCATACAGAAACTCCATACATTCCATATCAATGATAAACACCACAAGTCTCGTCATGCAGAAAGTACAGTATGAACAGCTTATTTTAGTCTGAGTCAGCGACAGAGAATGCAATCTAAAACACCCATTTCCTGTGTGTTTATTTCCACTATAACCGCCTGCAGGCTCGTCACACTGAAACTGCACAGGTCATAGTCAGAGCCCCAAGTGCATTCCGGTGTAGACAGGGAGGACGTGCAGCACACTGTGTAGTCTACTTTATATATGGCTCAACAGTGACGGCCTGCTTTTTCCTCAGCTCCCGTTCCATCAGACGATCCCCCATTCATTTTCTCCATAGGTGTTTCGAAAAAAAATAAAAAATGGGGGGAAATTATATTTTAGCTTTGATGTTAAAATGTGACATGCGGCACATTTAAGTTTAATTTATTCACAGTTGCAGGGGGCACAGACAGAGAGACAAGCCCCGCCCCCAACTCAATGTAAAGTCGACCCTCTTATCTTAAAGGCTGAGGACTTACAGGTGACGTACAAATACCTACATATGTGTAACAACACACAGAGGCAGATATGATATGACCCCATGCTCTCTCTCTCTCTCTCTCTCTCTCTCTCTCTCACACACACACACACACACACACACACACACACACACACACACACACATACACACACACACACACACACACACACACACACACATACACACACATACACACACACACACACACACACACACACACACAGACACACACAGGGCAGGCTGTGTTTGCTCGACCACACGGCGACAGCCTTGATAGCTGTTGATTCAACAGAAGCCTGTCTGACTGACAAACACACAGATAAGAAAACACCAGCACACTCTTACTGAGACACTGCTTAAGGAGATTTGATCATGGATTTTATTTGATAGAGTTTGTGACTGACAAACACACAGCGCCAATGCACTCTCTGAGAGGGAGACACTGCCTGAAGAGATTTGATTTTGGATTTTATTTCATATAGTTTGTGTCTGTTTGCTTTGTTGAATTTCTCCATTCAAACGCCTCCACAATTCACTGCTAATCATCGTTTGTCAAAGCTTCAGCTGTTCAGTGTCTGATTAAATGGTAATAGTTTATTATTATTATTATATTTTGATGAAATGGTAACATTTAACCTATATTTAACATTTAACATAACGTTTCTCTGGCAATGGCGAGGATTTAATTGATCATGGATCCTACACATTTTCAATTGAGAAATTCCATCCTTTTTGTAGATCATCGATTTGTTTTGAAGATTTTGTCTGGTGTTAAATATGATTTACACAGATAGACATCTTGCCCCAGGATAACTAGGTCACATTTTGCTGTGTAGATGAAGATTGAAAAGCAGTTCTCAATGAGAGGCTTACCAGCAGTGCACAGTGACGTCTCTAGTAAGGAGAAGTACTCTCGGCCCTGAAGGAAAACAGAGGGGGAAACAGTGATTAGCACATATACACCGTGATGCTGCGTCAGACATGATAATGCACGCCACAGTCTGCAATATCAGCTGAGATGACATCATGCGTGGTTGCGGATGGTACGCAGACTGGATGAGAACAAGATAACGTGATTTCCGTTCCAACCTGAGATATACCCACCGCACCAAAGCACACAGACAACCACAAAACGCTTCATAGCAACAAATTAAATTATTATGACACCGTGGTTTCAAAGGAGAGCTAGAACCTGACGTTCTCGTTTGACAAGACTGGAAACATTTATGACAGACTGGATCCACTGTAACCTTGTGAGGCAGTTGGATCCGTGCGAGATCATCATGAGAAAAAAATGAAAAACTGATCTTTTAACCTTCAGCATCTGCAGCTGACACAGAGCCTCTGTATTCACAACACCAGCAACTTTCACATTAGACCCACATGTAACAGTTCAGCTGCTTGGGAGGCTTAAGCCTTTGGGAGATGTACTGTAAGGTGACCACTTGTGTTTTTAAAGTCGATTTCAAGTGTTAAAAAATAATGCAGGTGAAAGATAAAATTATGCTGAAACATATTGATCAGAAAATCTAATTGTGATTATTTGACAGAATATTACAATTGCGATTTAAACTGTGATACAATATCATAACAAGCTTTTCTTGTCATACATTTCATAACTTTAAGATTGTTTAAAGAAAAGTGATTTAAAATGATTAAAGTGTAACTAACCCCCAAAACACTTTCTTTCAGCTTTTAACCAATATATATGGGTTTCGGGGTGGTGTGTGAAGAATCTGGTCAAAATTACCACATTTGAGACCAAACTGTTACCATTGTACCATTTGTATCCTTTTCAGCCGCATAAGTGCTCTCTATGGGTTCAAACCTGCTTTTTTTTTTGCCCTCAAAAATGCCGTTTTTCGCCTTCTTTTCTTGGTTTTTCCCATAGTTTTTTTTTTTTTTTTTCAAATCAAGCAGCATGCCGTTTTGTCACATATCTGGCCGGGGGGGTAAGTCCCCCTTTAAGTAATTAACTGCAGCCTCTGCCATTTGGGAATTGCAGACGTTCATAGCGATTTGGAGTTCAGAGAGAGTTGAGCAAGAATTGAGAGAGCACGGTTAGGAGGCAGGTGCGTGCCGCCATGTTGGAAGAGCGACAACAGAAGCAGAGACTGTAACGTTATCGCTCCTTCCTCACATGACACTTTACTTCTTTTCACACTTTTCGTTGACATTGCCTGACTGACTGAATGAACGGTTGCGATATTTGCATGGCTTCGTTTTCCTGTTCGCTTCATGAAAATGGCGACACAGCTGCAGAAAGCCATTGAGCCAGTCAGGTGTCCTAAAGCCATTGAGTCAGTCAGGTGTCCTAAAGTCAATATCCCTCTTTCAAAAAAGCCTGTTTGATCTGAAAGCTATTGCAAAAACCGTCACACAATTTTCTTCAGCCACTGATAAGAGCACCCATAGACACAATGGGCCATATCTTACACCCAGTGCAAGTGCAAGGCGTTACCTTTGCTAGTTTCTAGCATTCAAAATCTAACTTATTTTCTTTTAGTTATCACTGGGTCACTGAAAAAAACAACGTCCTTTGATGCACTGCTGCTGCAGTGGTACTTAACTTAACTTAACTTCTTTTAAGTTAAGTACCACTGCTGCTGCAGTGGTACTTAACTTAAAAGAAGAAAAAAGTGAAAATTTGAGTGCTAGAAACTAGCAAAGATAACGCTTGCCCTTGCACTGGGTGTGAGATGTGGCCCAATAAGAGTATTCAAATGTCCTAAAGAGGAAAGGAATATTTGAAAGAATACGTTTCTTTTATTTAGCTGATGCTCTTAGTTATCCCATTGATACCTGATGCAGCATTTGCGTATATCCCTCATTTGTGTGTGTATCCCTTTAAGACGGCGAACCGCGTATGACGCGGTTCACGGTCCTAAAGGGATACACACACAAATGCTGCATCAGGTATCAATGGGTTAATCAACAGCAGACTAAGCTTGAATACCTACATCAGCAAGAGGCAATAGTGAAGAGGTCAAAAGGTCAGAATTTCACAACACTAGATGGAGTAAAACCTTCCTGAATGATCCTGAGTTACACAGAGAGCTGCAGGGTGAGGACAGAGGGATGAGAGTTACACAGAGAGCTGCAGGGTGAGGACAGAGGGAGGAGAGGACTTCAGAGCAGGTGAGGATGCTGATTCATCTTTGACAGACCAGGGGATTTACGACAAGAAAACATACAAGTTGACAGAACAGCAGAGGCAAAGGCCTGAGGGACCTGAGCCGAGACAGAATGACCTGAGCCGAGACAGAGGCGGCTGCATTTTTGGGAGGAGTAACTGACAGTTTGGTGACTCTCTATAAGCTCATGTAGGGCTGCAAATAACCATCAATTAATCATTCCGTTTATAAAATGTCCAAAATAATAAGTAAGTCACCAGAGCCCAAAGTGATTTTAAATGACTTCCTCATATATATATATATATATATATATATATATATATATATATATATATATATATATATATATATATATATAATGTGTATGTATATATATATATATATATATATATATGAGCAATTCCTACATGCTGGGACCTTTGACCTATATAAAGTTAGCAGATAGGAATGTTGACTGTCGGTTCATTTACATTTCTTCCTCAACACCGTTAATTGACTAATCAATTAAAGGACTAAGAATATGCTCATACTGTATTATTATTGTATTTTCTTGACCTCTTTGGCTCTTGAAGCAGCTAAAAGTCCTGCATTTTCTTCATGTACTGAAATGTACTGCGTCCAACAACAAAGAGCCTTGTGAAATGTCAATATTGTACGTAGTTTTGAGGTTAAGCTGTCCTATATCACAATGACTACAGTATCTTATCCTCCCCTTATTATCTCGGATAGGCTTTGGAACGCTCTGCCCGAGAAAACAGGATGTTTTTTTTAAATGACTCCTCACAACGGCATAATATCCTATTTCATTCCTCTTCATGTTTGACTTATTTCACAACCTATCTTCTCCCAACCCTTCTCCCTCTCTCCTCCTCCTCCTCCTCCTCCTGGCCGCTAGCTTACTTCTGTCAGGTGTGTGATCACGTTTTGCGTCTTCATTTTGTATTATTTTTTGCTTGGCTTCACCTTGTCTTTTACTGACTCCGCAAAGCACTTTGAAACTATGTTTCCAAAAGTGCTACACAATTAAAGTTGTATCATTATAATTGTGACTCAGGTAGGTAGAGCGGTACTGGGCGAGCGGAGAGGATCAGAAGCAGACAAGATTGATGATTATTAGAGGGAGAGAGAGAGAGAGAAGAGAGGCGTGGCAATGAGGAAAAATGACCAGCACACATTGATGAAATGAAACAATAAAGTGAGGGAAGATATAGCGGGAAACAGAGGGGTAGAGAGAGAGAGAGAGATAGAGAGATAGAGAGAGAGAGAGATAGAGGGAGAGAGAGAGAGAGAGAGAGAGAGAGAGAGAGAGAGAGAGAGAGAGAGAGAGCAGTGACACGAGCAGGAAGGCGAGTGCAGACATGACAGTGACATTCCTGCCATTCTCTGTGAATGGGCCGGCCTCGCCCTGCTATCTCTCTCCTGCTCACACAAACCCCCCAGCCTGCTGTCAGGACCAGGGTGACTAGAGTTAGGACTAGGTTAGGACTAGGGTTAGGACTAGCAGGGTGAGCACTAGGGTTAGGGGTTTCATGCATCAGGTAGTTTTACTACACTAAGCATACAGAGTATTAGAACATGGCGGTCTTTAGTAGTAGAGCATCAATCCCCTTTTCAAACGTGAAAATAAAATGATGTTAGTTATAGTTTGCATAGCAAGTTAGTTGGCTACTTGTTTCAGGCAGCTAAAGTTAGCATTGCAATATTAGCCATCCCTCAATCATGTTGTTTACATGTCATGTAGAGCTATTAGTTTTTACCACCTCTTTCACAGGTTATACTGTAGGTAGCAAAACACTGAATTTCATTTGATGTTTTCAGGTCAAGATGCAGATCTCTAAAATAATTAGCATTGTTGTGGATATAGTCTTTTTCTGTGCACAACATTTTGAGTGAAGCAAGATTTAGCTAGGCTATTATTTAAATATAAGTGGCAGCAGTGTAGCAGCTAGTGTAGAAGTGACTAAGCTAATAACCATAACAGCACAAATAATTGACAAAAATCTCTAAATAACTATATTTACCCTAATGAGAAAAGGAGCAAATATTGATGGTTAAAACTGAATAATAACATCACAACATCTAACGTTAATTTAAAATGAGATATTCCTCTAAATCTGGCGTCAACCGGCCAACAATTAAAAAAAACAGCCCAAATTTTCCCGCCAAAACATTTCGCCGGCCGCCACCAAATGTTGCCCCCTCAGAATTGTGACTTCCCTGTTTCTGCACTTCAAATTGGATTCTGACAAAAGCAAGTAGGGCATTTTTAGCTAACGGTTGACTAACGGTTAAGTATAGGCAACAACTTGGTTAAGGTTAGTTAAAGGCTTAAGAAAACAATAAGAAAAACGATTACTATTATGACTAGTACTTCATATTTATGTCTCCTTCACATAACCATTTGTGCTGGGGACACGTCATTGTAACAGGTTCCTGTTCCTGACACTTCATTTTGCGTAGACCAGTTCACACACTTCCAAACATGGCAGCTCCACGCCTCCACCTCAACATAAACAGCATCTCCCTCATGCAGCAACATGTGACTCCATGGCGACAAGCAACCGTGGGTCGGAAACCAGTACATGTTGAGGTCGGGGCAGGGGTTTCGAACCTGTCATATTTCACTTCCTCTTACATGCTGTGGCAAAATGCCCCCATCATGCAGGAACACGTGACTCCATGGCGACAAACAACACCTACAAGCTGAGGTCAGGCGGTGTCGCGCTAAACTTGTTATATCTCACTTCCTCTTTAAACACTTCTTACTTACTTTCCAGCGCTCACTTCTCAACCCCATTCCCTCAGTGTGTCCCAGCAGCACCTAGGTTTAAAAAAGTCGTGTTCATTTCACGTAGGATTTCTGTGAGAATCAGGTTGAAACGAGATGACGTCTTGTTGCTGCAAATTGGAATCCAGAATCACTTTTATTTATGAATTTAAAATCTGCCATATAGTTGTTACATCAGTTGTTACTCGCTTTTCGTGAGTATAGAGCAAAACTGTGCAACAGGTTTTCCCTTCCACATACATTTACCTCAGTAATCCTGTTCAATTGAGCAAGTCCCTTTGTTAAGTGAAGATGAAGACGCTAGGCTAGTTAGCTGTTGAGTCCAAGATCTCATTCATCAGATGACAACAGACCCGGACAGGCTGTCAGTGCCACCACAGAGACAATACAGGCAATCAGGCAAATGACAGGGCGAGCACAGGCAGGGCGGCAGCTACTTAAGTCCTTTTCTTTGAGAAGTACAAGAGCACATGTACAAGATGACAGATCCGACATGCATGCTAAACATGCGTGCACTCCTGGGGTAATGTGAGCCAGTGTGGAGAGAAGGATCCCGTCCAATCAGCACGTGTTAGAAGCAGTGCTGTGCAAGTTACTCAGGAAGTGTAATTAAGTTAAGTTATCCTTTATTTATCCCCATGGGGAAATTCATCGTCTGCATTTGACCCATCCTCTACTAGGAACCTTCCTAGAACTGCAGTGCAGCGCCCGGGGACCAACTCCAGTTCTTTTGCCATTACCTTGGTCAGGGGCACTGACAGGAGTATGAACCCTAACATACATGTCTTTGATGGTGGGAGGAAACCGGAGCACCCGGAGAAAACCCACATGAACACGCGGAGAACATGCAAACTCCACACAGAAAGGACCTAGGACGGACCGGGGTTCGAACCCGGGACCTTCTTGCTGTGAGGCAACAGTGCTAACCACTGAGCCACCGTGCCATTAATTAATTACTTATTACTGATTACTCCTTTAAAAAGTAATACAATTAGTTTACTTATTACTTGGTTTCAAAAGTAATTTGTTACATTACTCGTTACTTTACTATATTACTTCCGTTACGCCCGTTCCAAAAAAGTGACATACAACCTGTTTAACCAGCTCCTTTTACAACTGAATCCACTTTATTGGAGTAATAAATAACCTGACAGCAGGAGTCAACATTCAGCCAAACTGCATACTTTGTATGCATTTGCCTACCTAGTACAAAAAAAAACGTATTTCCTTCTGGCAACACAGAAGCCTCACACAGCCAGACCTATAAATCTCCACACTGCATGTTAGCGCTGTGTCAGTGCTGGAGGATGTAATGCAATAACTTGAAGTTACTTGGATTAGTAACTGTAATATAATTACTTTTTTAAAACTGTAATCCCTTACATTACTAGTAACTGGTAAAAGTAATACAATTACAGTAACTAAGTTACTGTAACTAAGTAGCATGAGCAACAAACAGCTGGAACAGGGAGGGTGGGGGTGGTGGGGTGGCGGTTGTTCTGCGGGAACGCATCACAATGAGGTGGGGGGTTTCGGTGGGGGGTTTCGGCTCAACCGTCTGGGGCAGTTGGCTCAGTTACCCCCCCCCCCCCCCCCCCTCCTCCCCTCCTTTTGCCCCAGGGCGACCACGCCTAGTCAACCTGTTTTCTTAAGGTGCTTCACAAAGAGGAGAGCACAGGAGGAGTTTCACCTCAATGAAATTAAAGAGGAGGACCCAAATCTTTCTAGCTTTATATACATTTACACTACCAGTGAACAGTCTGTACCCCCCTGACTGAATACATTTACACTACCAGTGAAAAGTCTGGACCCCCCTGACTAAATATATACATTTACACTAGCAGTGAAAAGACTGTACCCACCTGACTAAATATATACATTTACACTATCAGTGAAAAGTCTGGACCCACCTGACTAAATATATACATTTACACTATCAGTGAAAAGTCTGGACCCACCTGACTAAATATATACATTTACACTATCAGTGAAAAGTCTGGACCCACCTGACTGAATACATTTACACTACCAGTGAAAAGTCTGGACCCACCTGACTAAATATATACATTTACACTATCAGCGAAACGTCTGGACCTACCTGACTGAATACATTTACACTACCAGTGAAAAGTCTGGACCCACCTGACTGAATATATACATTTACACTACCAGTGAAAAGTCTGGACCCACCTGACTGAATATATACATTTACACTACCAGTGAAAAGTCTGGACCCACGTGACTGAATATACATTTACACTATCAGTGAAAAGTCTGGACCCACCTGACTGAATGCATTTACACTATCAGTGAAAAGTCTGGACCCACCTGACTGAATATATACATTTACACTACCAGTGAAAAGTCTGGACCCATCTGACTGAATATATACATTTACACTACCAGTGAAAAGTCTGGACCCACCTGACTGAATATATACATTTACACTACCAGTGAAAAGTCTGGACCCACGTGACTGAATATACATTTACACTATCAGTGAAAAGTCTGGACTCACCTGACTGAATGCATTTACACTATCAGTGAAAAGTCTGGACCCACCTGACTGAATATATACATTTACACTACCAGTGAAAAGTCTGGACCCACCTGACTGAATATATACATTTACACTACCAGTCAATAGGCTGGCCCCACCTGACTGAATACATTATATACATTTACACTACCAGTCAATAGTCTGGCCCCACCTGATTGAATCTTCTTCATTCTCTTTAAAGTCATTTTAAGCTTAAATGCTTCAAATGAGCTTCTTACAAACATAGAAACTGAAGTTGATCCTCTATGAATTTCTTTGTCAAAACCTTTGCGTTTCCATCAAGGCAAAGGGTGGTTACTTTAAAGAATCTAAAATATAAGATAGTTTTGGTTGAACAGTTTTTTTGTTCACTGCATAATTCAATTTGTGTTATTTCATACTGTTGATGTCTTTACTGTTATTCTAAAATGTGAAAAATAATACAAATATAGAAAGATGGGGCTTATTATGCATCCATGCGTGCTGGGACAGGCTTCAGGAATACATTAAGAATACGTGGGTAAATAGACCATTGTGTCTTTCTATAATAAAAAGCCTACGTCACAATTTGCATACAAATTCTTGAATAGAGCAGGTGCAGAGCGTCAGACGTTACAGTCCATTTGACTGTTTTGTCCCGGCCGGGACATCCTGACCTGCACACTCAGCTGTCCTGTCTTTGCCCCGCCCGGCCGGGACATCCTGACCTGCACACTCAGCTGTCCTGTCTTTGCCCCGCCCGGCCAGGACATCCTGACCTGCACATTCAGCTGTCCTGTCTTTGCCCCGCCCGGCCGGGAGATCCTGACCGGCACATTCAGCTGACCTGTCTTTGCCCCGCCCGGCCAGGACATCCTGACCTGCACACTCAGCTGTCCTGTCTTTGCCCCGCCCGGCCGGTACATCCTGACCTGCACACTCAGCTGTCCTGTCTTTGCCCCGCCCGGCCAGGACATCCTGACCTGCACATTCAGCTGTCCTGTCTTTGCCCCGCCCGGCCGGGAGATCCTGACCTGCACATTCAGCTGACCTGTCTTTGCCCCTCCCGGCCAGGACATCCTGACCTGCACACTCAGCTGTCCTGTCTTTGCCCCGCCCGGCCGGTACATCCTGACCTGCACACTCAGCTGTCCTGTCTTTGCCCCGCCCGGCCGGTACATCCTGACCTGCACATTCAGCTGACCTGTCTTTGCCCCGCCCGGCCGGGACATCCTGACCTGCACACTCAGCTGACCTGTCTTTGCCCCGCCTGGCCAGGACATCCTGACGTGCACATTCAGCTGACCTGTCTTTGCCCCGCCCGGCCAGGACATCCTGACCTGCACACTCAGCTGACCTGTCTTTGCCCCGCCCGGCCGGTACATCCTGACCTGCACATTCAGCTGTCCTGTCTTTGCCCCGCCCGGCCAGGACATCCTGACCTGCACACTCAGCTGTCCTGTCTTTGCCCCGCCCGGGGTTTCCTCCACTCTTTTGCCTTATAATCAAATCAAAGTTGATCTGTATAGCCCAAATTCACAAGCATGTCTCAGAGGGCTTTACAGAGAATGTGTGTAGCTAGTTCTAATGTAACTAGCACAATCAATAAACACAATTTTACAACGTATATAGTAAAGCTCATAAGAAGAAGCATAGCAAAAGAGAAGAGAAGAGATGAGAAGGTAACAGGAAGACACAAGTTATGCAAGAGCACTGTAGATTTTAGCAAGGCAAAAACTCTAGTTAATCTCCAGCCTAACCTACACTAACCTTCACCTACACTAACCTACTCTAACCTACTCTAACCTACACTAACCTACTCTAACCTACACTAACCTACTCTAACATACACTAACCTACACTAACCTTCACCTACACTAACCTACTCTAGCCTACACTAACCTTCACCTACACTAACCTACTCTAACCTACACTAACCTTCACCTACACTAACCTACTCTAACCTACACTAACCTTCACCTACACTAACCTACCCTAACCTACACTACTCTAACCTACACTAACCTTCACCTACACTAACCTACTCTAACCTACACTAACCTAACCTACACTAACCTACTCTAACCTACACTAACCTACACTAACCTACTCTAATACACTAACCTTCACCTACACTAACCTAACCTACACTAACCTACTCTAACCTACACTAACCTACACTACTCTAACCTACACTACTCTAACCTACACTAACCTTCACCTACACTAACCTAACCTACACTAACCTACTCTAACCTACACTAACCTACACTAACCTACTCTAACCTACACTAACCTTCACCTACACCAGTGGTTCCCAAAGTGGGGGTCGCGGGACACCGATGGGTGTGTTGCAAAATGAAGAATGTGGGAAATTGACCTCAGTAATGTGTGAAGTCCAGAATGTGTGAAATACAATGTCAAAACTAAAAAATTGCACATTTTAACCATAATTGTTAGGGTTTGTTTATTGTGTTGACTCTATTTAGTGCATGTGCGCACAAACGTTTGTTCTTCTACAACCTCCGAGGAGAGTGGCCGTCGCGAGGCTCTGGCACCGGTGGTCGGCGGCTGAAAGGTTTGGGAACTCTCAATCTGGGAACCCACAGCCCTACCTTTTGCCCTACACATGGCGCCTCTCCTGCCACCGTCACGTCCTTTTCCGCGTCCGTTTCGGCTATTTGCTAATAACGTTAACGCAAAAACACACCGCATAGAAGACGTCAACTCGTCTCACAACAACAGTGGAAAATGACTGGAGGTGTAGTTGTTGTGACTAGTAGTAGTATCGCCAAAGTCGGGCCGCAAGTTGCTATTCAGACTGTAAACAGTGGAGCACGGGCGCAGAAAAGGAAGTGACGGTGGCAGGAGAGGCGGGGAAAAAGGTAGTGCTGTCCCAGAGTCTATTTTTCAAATAAAAATAGACTGTGGGTTCCCAGATTGGGGAACTCTTAACCTAAACTACCTTCTAGAACAACCAAACAATCTAGCTAATCTACAGCCTAACGTAGGCCACCCTATCCTAACCTACCGGCATCCCCCGGCCTTATCTCCACTGCTGAGAGCAGAATGTTCGGTGCTTTGTCTTGTTGTCTTGTGTTTACTGAGTTGTTTCATTGTGTGATTGATTGTTGACTCATTAGAATATGTAGGTCGGCTTGTTCTCTGGAAACACCTTCTTCAAGCTCCTTGCTTTAAACGCTTCAGTGACGAACGACTGTCATTAACTTGACTCGTTGATCAGGGCGGTTCAACTGATGTGGCTTTTAATTATGTCCACCCCCCCAACACACACACACAGACACACACACACACACACACACACACACACACACAGACACACACACACACAGACACACGCACCGTCGTCACGGAGATGAAGTGTTGTCACTGTGAGTGACAGGCCGCGGTGAGCGGTGGCTCATGTGGCCGAGGCTGAGAGGGAAGGAATCAGTCAGACGGTGTTTTCAAAATACCGAAACCCACACACTGTATTAGTGACAGACAGGCTGCACACTGTCTTAGTGACAGACAGGCTGCACACTGTCTTAGTGACAGACAGGCCAGGCTGCACACTGTCTTAGTGACAGGCCAGGCTGCACACTGTCTTAGTGACAGACAGGCTGCACACTGTCTTAGTGACAGACAGGCCAAGCTGCACACTGTCTTAGTGACAGACAGGCCAGGCTGCACACTGTCTTAGTGACAGACAGGCTGCACACTGTCTTAGTGACAGACAGGCCAAGCTGCACACTGTCTTAGTGACAGACAGGCCAAGCTGCACACTGTCTTAGTGACAGACAGGCTGCACACTGTCTTAGTGACAGACAGGCTGCACACTGTCTTAGTGACAGACAGGCCAAGCTGCACACTGTCTTAGTGACAGACAGGCCAAGCTGCACACTGTCTTAGTGACAGACAGGCTGCACACCGTCTTAGTGACAGACAGACCAAGCTGCACACTGTCTTAGGACAGACAGACCAAGCTGCACACTGTCTTAGTGACAGACAGACCAAGCTGCACACTGTCTTAGTGACAGACAGACCAAGCTGCACACTGTCTTAGTGACAGACAGGCCAGGCTGCACACTGTCTTAGTGACAGACAGGCTGCACACTGTCTTAGTGACAGACAGGCCAGGCTGCACACTGTCTTAGTGACAGACAGACCAAGCTGCACACTGGCTTAGTGACTGACAGGCCAAGCTGCACACTGTCTTACGGCGGGTTCACACACACGCCTAGAGCGACGCTTAAAGCAACGCCTAAGCAACGCCTAAAATTTAGGCGTCCTTGTTAACAGACGAGAGCGTTCACACATACCGCTGCCACGCTGTGCTGAAGCCACGCTCGCGCTGTGCCTACGCTGCGCTGCATTTATCGTTTAGGCGTCTGTTCTATTTTTCAGCTCTAGGCGCGCTGAACTGTCAAGCTGGCTGTTGTTTCTGGTGGACTTGGGCCATATTTTCTACCGAGTTTGCCCAAAAGGGAGGGTGGAGCGCGAATTAACGAGTGCATAGTAGGAAAGCTGTCCTTCATGTGTTCCTCTATTAACGTCTTTTCTATCAGATGTATATATACCCCCCCTGTCTCAATGCATATATCACTCATGGTGTTGATGACTCATAGTCACATGATTACCCAGGGAAGGGCCAAGAAATAGACAGACAATCCTCACTTGCACATTACAATAAAAAAGAGGACTCACCCATGCTATAAATCAGATCTGAAAAGTGTAAAAAAAACCGCTGCTCATGTGTTCAGCGTAGCG